>NC_053444.1:2706646-3006646 GCF_007990345.1 Gossypium hirsutum
AGACATTCATTAAATTACATAATTTTGTTTAGTCTAAATACTAAATGTAATCTCGAAGTCAAACTCTAAACTGAAAAAGAAGCCAAAATTTTAATATTATTGACTTTGGAAAGTGATTAATTAAATTAAGACAGTGATTGGACCCCTAAGGCATACATTACGTCTAAAACTGGACTGCTAATATGTTAACGTCATTCAAGTGCTTTTTTTAATTTTGAATCCTCTAAAAAAACTTTGATTGAAGCCCCATCAAATCAAGAGAAAAGCAAGTGATTACATAAATTTGGTCTTACATTATCTCAAACTAATTGCTATTATCACTTGCCCTAAATAGACATCTTAATTATTGACCTTACACTTCATTCGGTACACTTAAGCCTTTATTCCCCCTTCATCATTTCTCATTACCAATTTTCTTTCCTCCCTAAACCCTTAGTATATATTTTTAAAACTTTTTTAATATCATGCATCTTCGTTTTTACGATTTATGTTTGAAATTTAGAGTTATTTTTATCAATAATGTTATCTCCAAGATTTGAACCTAAGTTATTTCTTTAGGAGTATAATGTATCTTACTATTATATACCCAATCACCTATTGATTAAGTAAAACTTACCTGATAATTACTTCGACAAATTAATTCATTCATCATATCATAGACCTAAATCATTGAAAGAAAGAAAATTCTACCCCCAATGCTTTTCACAAAGAAAGAAACACTTCCAAGTTAAAATTTGATTGAATTAATTTATATAATTTTTAAAAATATCATTTAATCAATATCCATAATCTCTTTTTCTATTCTAAAACCATAATTTTCTTCTTTTTTCCAATATTTCTTAACTTAATTGATACAGGTATAAATTTAAAAGTATTTAAACGTGTTTTATCTTTCAATTTAGAGAAATTTTTTACTAACAATTTTGTATTATCATGTATTTACTTTGCTTCTTTCAAAAAAAATTATCATTTTCCCCTTATTTATAAAGCATTTGATAAAAAAATTGAATGTTAGATTTAAATTATATTATCTCGAAACTCATAAAAAAATTCAATTCAAATTTAAATCTGAAAAAATATATATATGCATTTAATGCTAAGGTTAGAAAGTGATGAGTAGGAGAAAGCAATGTTGAAGTTTTTTATTTTTAACTGGAATTTAGATTTCAAAATTTTAATTAAAACATTTTTAAAATTTTGATTTAGATTTTTATAAAATTTAAAATTCATATATATTCATGATATACATTTATTCATAAAATGTAATTAAATCTAAATCTAAATTCAAATTTTAAAATCCATATTCTAAACAAATTAAAGGAATTTGGGACATGCACCTACTCTTAAACAACATACATGGATATACTTGCATGCACCTTTTAAAATTCCTTTAAACTTGACTTTTCAACATATTAAAGATGATAAAAGATAAAAAATCTAAAAAAAATTAAAATTTATATAATATTGCCTATTGAGTCTTAGCTCGATTGGCATGAATATTATTATCAATGTAGGAGGACGTGAGTTCAAGTACGCCGAAAAGTACGCCGAAACACATTATCCTTTTATTTATGAGTTGAAAAAGGGTTATGAGTAGTCTTTTATAACCCATTATATTTGAGAAGCAAAAAAAAAAGCTCTATAATATGATTTAAATGAAATAAAAGTTAGACACAAACGGGATTTAAATGATGATTGCACAAAATAACACTAAAAATAATTATTTTGCATTGAAAAATAAAGGTGACATATGATCAAAATTATGTTAAACCAAAGTGCAATTTTCAAAGTCTTAGAGATAAGTCAAGGTGGCTAAACTCGTCTTGAACATCTTCAGGCCGGTAACCCTTGGACGACCATGAACCCATCATCCCTTCTCTAGGACCATAATTTATGTCTCTCCTTCCATACCCTATTTCTCCGGCGAACCTACCGGCTCGATGGTGCTGTTCGAAAGTCGCTACGTGTGACTGAATACGTTGTGGATGGCTCAAACCACTAAGACTAGACCCATGGATTTGAACCGACGAGCCTAGCTCTCTGCTTTTCTTAGCCAAGGTTCTTTCTAGTTTGTGTGCATTTTGGTGACCACCAAGTGCTTGTGAACTAAAGAACTTTCTCTGGCAATAGTTGCAAGAAAAGACTCGTGGTTCGGTCGTCGTCGGACTATTGGACGACGATGATGAAGACGATGGCTCAAGGGCAAGGTCGAGGTTGAGTTGATCGTTGGGGAGACTTAAACGAAGAGAAGTATTAGGTTGATAATTCATTATAAAAAGAAAGGGAGTTTAAATGAGTTTAATGGTGATTAATGACAAATGAAGAAGAAGAAGAAGAATAGGGCAAAGTTTTGAAAGATGAGGAGGAGTTTGAGAAAGGATTGTGAAGTGTTGGTTATAAGAGGAATGTAAAGGTATTACGGTTGAAGCAACTACAAATAGTGAGAAGAGTAAAAAAAAAATTATAAAGAGGGGGATGGCCCCCATTGATAAAAAAAAAATTATAAAGAGGGGGATGGCCCCCATTGAGTGAGTTATGTGCAGATAGCCATGGAGGAATCAAAGTATTGTCGCCTCCATTAACGGCAGCATTTTCTAATCTTTTGTCGGCCCAGGGAAATCATTTTCAACTTTTTTTTTTCTTCAATTATTCAGCTTCTATGTGTGGTATTATATGTGTACTGGATACTTCTCTTTAAATTCCCTTTGGGTTATGGAGAAACTAGCTTCAACCTTTGGGTTTAAGTCCTGTAAACAAAAAAGTAATGTTGGGAAAGTTTTTTCCATTTAAATGTTTGATGCAAGATAATTGCGAATATATTTGAGACTCAATATAACTATGAAATATTGAATATATCGAAGAATATATATAGTCAAAGTATAATGTAAATACGAGAAGGGATTATATGAAATTGTGATTTCATGTCATCCTTATCCATTTTCAATAGGAAAATGATAAATCGGATTTTTTTCTCTTTATTTTTAGCTTTTTCCTCTTTAAAAAAATTTAAATTCAACTAAAAATGGTAAAAATTAGGAGGAGATCTGATTTGTCATTTTCCTATTGAAAAGAGATAAGGATAACGTGAAATTACAGTTTCGTACAATCTTTTCTCACATACTCAAATATCCAAATTAGGAGAAGATGAGATTGATAGATTTATTTTTAAATATGTGAGAATATTACATTTGAATTATTAAATTTCAAGATGTCTGCCTTATCAATGCAACCACAGCATAATTCGCTTAAATTATTCACTCTCCATATACACACAAAATAAAAAGGTTGTTCAATTTTAAAACAATCACTTAATACTAATATTTTATTGAATTAATATCACCTTTAATCAGGTCACTAACTCAATTATAAAATTTTAAAATTATAAAAATATCTCTTATTTTAAACTATAATTAATATTTTTATAATGATATTTTTATCTTTTCATGTATACTTTTATATCATCTTTAAATAAAAAATTTAAAAATAGAAAAATCCAACATATATTTATTAATAATAAAATACAAATTTATTATCATTCTACAAATATTCAATATTAAATAAATTTTAAAAAATTTAACATAAATATCTTCTTCTTTTTTACAGACATCATAAACGTGATAAAATCTTTCTAAAATGTAGTCAATGTATGATACATATACATGTGACAAGAAAAATAATTAAAAAATATATTTGAAAATTGATATAATAAGAAGTTTATTTCTAATATAGGGGTGTTCAAACTTCAGTTAAAATTGAATTAACTAACCGAATCGATTTAATTTGGTTAATCGGTCGGTGGTCGAACTTAATTTGGTCAGAGGTCGATTAATAGTTTTTTAAAATTTCGGTTATCGATTAATTCGATTCGAAATCGAATAATTAACTAAATTTAATAATTAATTAATATCATGTGTTAATTTCAAGACTTATGTAGTGTTTCAAGACATAAATTTTGATTAATTCGGTTAACTTTCAAGACAAAAACATATAAATTTCGGTTAACCGATCAAATTAACCAAAATATTTCGATTCGGTTAAAAAATCAATTCAATTAACAATTAAAATATTATACAATTCGATTAATTCGATTAATAATCGAGCCGACCGTTTGAACACCCCTAATCCCTCCTATCAAAACAATGGTCAAAGACAGAGACAATTTAAGTAAATATAAGTTTGTCAATGGCGCGACAAGAATGGAACTCAACATGTGTTACTAACCTTCCTTTAAGGGATTTCTGTAAAAGTTAAAAATGTTGGAAATTATGCAAACCAAAATTAGATATTGCATAAAAAAAAATTTATAAGATATTTAAAATAATATAAATTTTATATATAAAATTATTTGATGTAGAATTAAAGTCAACCATTCAAATTAATGAAGAAATTATACATCACAATATATTGAATTTGGAGGATGTAAAGAATTTCTATTAATTTTATGTGACTAATTACCGTAATAGATAAAGGGATGATTAATTTATATATTTTATTAAAGTAAATAACTTAATTATATTTTAATTTGGGTTCATAAATTTGGACTAAAATATTATATTTTTCCACTTAACCCAATGCAATAAAACAAATTTTAATAGTGCAAACATTTTGTGCGAATAAGAAAATTTAACATTTGTCGTTATTATCATATTATAATTAATTACGAATGTAAGTTATGACGTTCGATGTGGTTTAAGTCAAATGCTTCTTTCAATATGCTATAACATTACAATTCAATATAATAGATCCTTAAGCAGCATGCATATCACGTCATAATCACTATAATATATCATAAAGACTTTTCTATTGTAAAATTTTTAAATAAATTATGTGCACATAATCATAATAAACGGGGAAAATATAGTAGCCAAGCTGAAAAGGCCACGTTATCATAAATACCATCCATCCATCAAGACAACCAAAATATGTTCAATGAATTGAACATGTTCTTTAAGAGCGTGCTTGGTTGGGTGGGAAAGTGGAGGGATGGAAGGAGAGGGTGGAAAAGTAGAAAGAAAATAAATTTTGAGTATACTTGGTAGGAAAGAAAAGTAGGAGGAAAGAAAATAGCAGAGATAATCATTTTAATCCTAATACATAAAAATCAACTCTTCCAAATTGGAAAGATGAGATGAGAGAAAACGAGAGGTGTATGTTAATTCAAAACTATACATTTTTCAAATGTTTTATTTTTTTTTCTTTTCATTTTTCCATCTTTCCTACCAAACATACCTATAGGAAAAAATTTATGTCGTCTATCCTTCCAATTTTTTACCCCTTCAATTTTCCATCCTTCCAATTAGGGCTATAAATGAACCGAGCTTGAATGAACAAACCTCTGTTCATGTTTGTTTGTTTATTTTTAAGCTTGTTTATGTTTGTTAAGAATTTTAAATTTTTATCATGTTCGTTTATTTAAAATTATGTGTGTTAATATTCGTTTGTTTAAGTTCACGAACATGTTCATTTAACTTAATCGAACATGTTCACGAACATTAAACAAACATGTTCATGAACAATGTTAATAAATAATAAACAAACAATAAATAAATAAATACATACATACACACACACATATATTGTTTAGATATAAAATAGTCAAATATAAATATTAATAATTATACTATAAATGAAAAAAATACAAACCAAGATAATTTTATTAATATATACTAATAGAACAATAAACGAGTTTTAAGATAATTTCATTAATATATACTAGCGAAATTTTTATAAATAAATATCATTAATAAATAAATGAGTCATAAACGAGCCAATAAACAAGCTTTTAAACGAGCTTGTTTGTGAACATAAACGAATCAAACACATCTCTATTCGTGTTCGTTTGTTTATTAAACAAACATAAAAATTTTGTTCATACTCGTTTATTTAGCTTAATAAACAAACGTTATATGACCGATTCACAAACAATTCATCAAATGTTCTGTTCATTTACACCCCTACTTCCAATTTTCTTTCCACCAACCAAAGACATAAATTTTCAATTTATTTTCTTCCCACTTTTCCACTCTCTCCTCACATCCCTTCACTTTTCCACTTAATCAAACACAACCTAAATGTCTTTAGTTGTAAGCCTTTAGTTAACAAACCTATAATCATAAGATCAGGTCTAGTTTGCTCAGATCAGGTCTAATTTGCTCTATATGCAGACTTTGGCTTTTTTTTTTAATTTTATGAAATTTCGTCTTAACAACAAAATATTTTAATTGCATATGTTTTGCGTCTTTCGAATATTTGACGTTCTTAGAGAAAAATATTATTGGAAAATTATCACAATAAATTTTCAACGAGTTGACAATGATGTCGACTATCTCAAATCCTAAAATTAAGTTCCACAAATTTAATGCATGAATTGTAGCCTCAAAATATTCCATAAACTCTACTTCATCATAGATGATGCCATCACACTTTGTTTACCACTTACTTCCACAAACTCTACTACCACAAAACTCTATTTCCATGATATGGCTCATTCAACAACTAAAAACCAAAAAGTCAATAGTGGAATTTATGCTATCAACAGAAAAATATGAATTTGAATGTACATTTACTTCCAACTGATTGGATCTTCAATACATAAGTATGTAATTATTTTTTTTAAACTACCCATAATAGAAGCATAAGGAATTGATTTCATTCTTTTCCATTTCACATCATTATTTGGGCATTGCGTGAGATTAAATTTGTCCCCTTTTTGTATAGAAACAATTCATGCTAAACAATCATGCATATTAAATCTCTCTAGAACTCATTCAATATAGTTTTTTTTTCTAAAATAACTCAAACAACCCTTATGATTCATCACCAAATATTTCAATTTCTATCAATAACATACCTCTCCGCGAAATTTACTTATATCTTTTATGGCAAACAAAATATTGTCAACATATAGAACTAAGAAATGAACTTGCTCCTAGTGATCTTTTGGTGTATACACTAATCAATTATATTTTCTTCTAAACCAAAAGAATTTTTTTGTGTGTGTGAAATACAAGAGGAGGATAAAGCTTTAACAGCAATGCGACTAGCGCGACTCAAACCCAGGCCACACTTAATGCGATGAACACCCTGGCCATCTAACCAACTCACAGTGTTCGAAACCAAAAGACTTTATGATATCATTGAACTTAGGCTTTGCTTGGTAGAGGGGAAAGAAAATTGAAAAGATGAAAAATTGAAGGGGTAGAAAACTAGATGGATGGAAAACATTTTTTTTCTTTCCATAGGTGTGCTTAGTAGGAGAGATGGAAAAATAAAAAGAAAATTGTTTTTTCTTCTATTCTTGCTTGGTAGAGTTGAAAAATTGAAGGAAATAAAACAAAACATTTGAAAATTGTATAATTTTTAACTAGCATACACATCTCTCTTATTTTCTTTCCTTTCATCTATCCAATTCGGGAGGATTGATTTTTATGCATTAGAATGGAAAATGGACATCCCTCCTATTTTCTTTCCTCTCACTCTTCTTCCCAACCAAGCACAATTAAAATTTATTCTCCTTCCACTTTTTCACTCCCTCCTCTCATTCCTCCATTTTTCCATCCAACCAAGCACACCCTTAATGTACCATTTTCGTAAAACTTGTTTAAGTTCATATATTGACTCTTTAAGTTTACACACTATATGATATTTTCCTTCAAGTAAAAAACCTTTGGATTGGCCGATATAGACATTTTTTCCTCAAGATCTCCATTTAGAAAGGTTGTTATTACATTTATTTGGTGTAACTCTTAATCATAATGAGTTACCAATGTCATATTAATTCTTGAGTCTTTTTTAAAGACCGGTGAGAAAGTCTCTTTATATTCAATACCATCCTTTTAAGTATAACATTTGACAATAAGTTCAATTTTATATCATTTGATATTGCCATTTGAATCTCCCATTAATTGGGTTCAAACAGTTGTGAAATTATCTAGTAATTTCTTTTCCAAATAAACTAAGGGTTCATTTATTTACATGTAAAAGGTTTTAAGGAAAACGTTTTTTTGCTCTTTTTTGTATTTGTTTCACAGAAAAAAGCTTAATTAACGGAAAATGATTTACAGATCAACATAAAATAAGTCATTTTTCCTGTAAAATAACTTAGTCTTTTGAGAAGCGTAAGTCATTTTTCAAAAAAGAGCTCTTCTATAGGTAATTTTATTTTTATATAAAAATTAACTTAAATCAAGCTTAATATTATTCTATTGATAATAAATTTTATTTTATTTTTAAAATATTTAAAATATTAATATAAAATATTATCTTTTCAATATTGTTAAACATACATATTTAATTATTTATATTTAGTTATATAATAAATTATTAATATATTTTAATATTTTAATAAATTATTTAATATTTTAATTTAATAAATTTTAAAAATAATAATTATTAATGCAAGATAAACTGGCTTGTCTCAGACTAAAGATTCAAACATGAAAAGAAAAACATAGCAGTTTGACATATCCTATGCTGCAATGAAACAGCCGTACAGTATTAGACATTATAATGATAATAATCCCACTATAGACATGAACCCCATTCTTTGAACTTCGATCACTTCACTGTTTCTACATCATGTCTTAACGTTCACTAAAATCCAATCAACTTCTCGGCTATGACAACAATTAATGCATTATATGTTTTTATAAAAGTAAATATTAACAAGGATGAAATTAGAAAATTGATCAAAATTGAATCATAAATTATTAAGGTTTAAAGCATAATTTTATAAAAGTTTAAAGGATTAAACGATAAATTTACCATTTTAAGGAACTAAAATCCTAGTACTACCTATAGCTTCTCCCAACTCATAAATAAAAAAATAATATACTTCAGCACTCGAATCTAAGCTCTCCTACATTGACAACAATAACTATGCCTATGCCTATGCCAATCAAAGCAATCAAGGATTAAAAATAACAAAACACTAAACTTTTTTATATATGTGATGATGATGATGATGATGATGATGTTGCTAATTGGCTAAGACCTCCAAAATTGGAAAAGAAAATTCCAAATTTGTGACTTCTTACTCAAAGCCTTTATTATATCATCAACTTAAAAGTATTAGCTCTATTTCATTAAGTTTTATTTTCCTGCGTTAATTGCACTAAAGTCCCCTAACTATCATTCAGATTATAAATTGCCTCCTAAATTTCAAGGATTCTAATTGAATTCTTTAAGTATCAATGTTATATCAAATAGGTTATTTCATCAGTATAATCATAATTTAAGCATTAAATACTAATTTGGAGCGTATAGATTTATAATAATATCACCATTGGTATAATTTACCCCAAATATAACTACTTGCTAAAAATTATTATTATTTGGATTCCTATTAATGAAGTTTTAGCATTGTTGGCAGAGGCTAAAGCCCTTGGCCTTTGAGTACTTAGGTTCGACTCCTACCATACATTATTGTCATATGTGGAAATGTCTAAGCTCTAGAAGAAGGAAAGAGATAATCTACTCTAAAAAATCAATTCCATGATTTATTAAACAAAACTTCTATTTCTTACTCTCTTTTAACAAAAGAAGTATTAAATTAAAGATAAATTAAATAAGACGATTCCCCTTCATCTTAATCATCGTGCAATAACAGTAACATTTTATCCGGTGATTGCATGTAAATAAATCTTCCCAAAGGTATTAAGAATGTTATTTTTGCTAAGCCACCCTCAACCTCATTCTTCTCTCTAAACACATGTTTAATATGAACCATTTAGGAACGTTTGAGGATAAATTATATTAACAGAACTTGTACCCTTTACATTGTCAATAAATTATATAAAGACTTGCCATAAATTAATAAACAAATAATTTCGCCACATATTTCATACTTCGTCCAAAAAAATTTCGTTAAATTAATCATTCTGACCAAAAGGAAACTAGTAAAGAGTTCAACTGAAGCACTCTACCAATACTAATTAGGAATGTTGTCACCAACTTAGTCAAACCCCAACTCTTTACTCAACACTTATCTCGTACACATTTGATTAATTCAATCGCTGATTTGATTCACACAACACCAATTTCAGCCATCCATAAAATATAAATCTATGTTGAACATTATCTCTAAAAATTAAAAACTATTAATTGAATCCCAAATTTTTAGTTTAGTAATATCGGATGTTGACTTCAAAATTCACTTTTATGGGTTAAAATCATAGTAGCAGTGTGTGAGTTGATGAACTCTTATTAATATGAGAATCATATTGTATATGTATTGAAAAGAACATCATAATTAACTGGTTTCAATGTAATGGAATCCTAATAACGTACGTAAGACAAATGAAATCCAATTTTAAGACAACCATTAATCCATTGCTGTCAATTATGCTGTGAAACCATCTTTGTCTGTCATTTGCAGTCCAATCAATCAAACCTATCTCTATGTGATCTCATATGCTATACTTCTTCCCAATTTATATATGCCTTAATTTTCCGTTGAGTTCCATTATCAGCCTTCTTTCTCCCTTTAAAAACATATGAATGGTTTCCCTTTTTTAAAGTTTCATCATTATAAATATAATAATAAATATATAAGTAAAATCAAAAACTCATATATGTCATATACACGATGATATTACAATTGTAAATAATAAAATTTAAACATGAATGTTAAAGAATTCAAAAGAATGTTTTTGTCTTTAGATGTTTATAAATTAATTTAAACAAATTTGGGTTCAAATTCTACCATATGCGTATTTTTATTGGTTTTTAAGTGAAAAGACTGAAGTACTCTCGAATAATATTATTTGTTTTAGTTATGGAAGGACATTCTCGTAACTTTCTAACTGAGTTGGTGACCCAGTTGAGGGTAACACCAACTCAGTTGGGGGTTTTATTAATAGTATATACTAGAAATGTGTATGCGTATGAAATCACAAATTTAGAATACAAATGTCCGTTTAAAAATAACATACAATAAATAATGAAACATGTGGTTTGAAATTAATTAATAATAACACATGAAATATGTACGTTATTAAAATAAAAAAAATCAGATTAAATTGTTTATCACAGTGTTGCCATATATCTTGAGTCGGTGCCGAGTTAACTTGTGACACCAACTCAATCTAATACACTATTAATATATACAACTAATGTAATAAAGTGTGCATAATAAAATTAAAATGTATAAAAATGTTAAAATAAAACTTTAGGTTAGTGGTAAATTAAAGGTTTTAGTATTGCAATTGGCCACCATATGTATATTTTTATTGAGTTTTTTTTTAAGTGAAAAGATTAAAATGTCCTAAGATAATATTACTTATTTTAATTACGAAAGGGTATTCTTGTAACTTTCTAGCCAAGTTGGTGACCCAGTTGATTATGACACCAACTCAGTCAGGGGTTTTATTAATAGTATAGATATACAACTGATGGAATAATAAAAGTAAAATGTATAAAATGTTAAAATAAAGTTATAGATTAGTGGTACATTAAAAGTTTTACAAATGTAATTGGCGTGGATTCAAATTCCACCATATGTATATTTTTCTTGTTTTTTAAGTGAAAACATTAAAATACCCTAAAATAATATTACTTATTTTAATTACGAAAATATATTTTCGTAACTTTCTAACTGAGTTGGTGATCCGGTTAAAGATGACACCAACTTAACCAATGCCATATTAATAATTTCGATTGTATGTTATAAAATTAAAACGCTTTAATAATTTATTAGAATTTTTATAAAAAATTTAAATGCTCTTAAGTTAAATAACGATTAATCTCAAGTTTAATGTAATTCGAGATATCTTAATTTTATATAAAAATTTAAACTTCAACATGTAAGTTATTGTAATATTCATAATTATTTCTTATATACATTGATTTAAATTTCATATTTTTATAATGTATAACCATACTAAATTTAAATTCATTTATACATAACATACTCATGATCTATTTCTCACTATTTATATAATAAATAATATTCAAAAATAGCATAACTTCATTTTTAAACTCAAGACTAATATCGTATCTCATCATATATTTATAATAAAATCAATCTTTTATCATCGAAATTAAGCTTGGTAATCTTTCTCAAGCTAGGATATTTATACTATATATTACTTCCTAAATAGTATTAATATTATGAGCTAATCGAACAATAATTCAATTAGATAAGGACTAATATGTTATTGTTTTATAAAATAAATTTTATAACTCTTTTTTAGTAAAATAAACAGCATAAGCGAGACAAGGGACACCCTAATACAAAACGGAAGGATTATAATCTACCATAAGCACCTCCCTAACAAAAGACGGAGGTTCCTCCAATAGATGAAATTAACCGTAGTAACTCCGAAGCTTCAATTTTGGCCAAAAGATCTGCCACTTTATTTTGCGACCGAAGAATATATTTGACACGAACCTCCCAAGATCAAATAAGCATGTAATGTATCAGTCGAAGCTCCATCAGCCTACAATTTGCAGCACCACCAGCAATAATAATAATATCAACCAACAGATCATTATCACACTCTAACTCCAACTTCCGAAATCCTTTATTCTATGCTAAGTGAAGCCCTTCAAGTATCGCCCTTACTTTAACCTAAAATATTGTACCTTAAACACTATAAATTTTATAATTTTATCTTTATACATCTTTTATAAAACACTATAATTTTAATGATTTCAAACAAAACCTCATTTATATCTTCAAATATATTTGTTATATATATATATAACATTAAACATAAACATGCAGCTCATGCAGTCATTTCAAAATAATGGTCTTCACAAAATATAAATTCAACCCCAATTCTTAAACTTGGACTTCTTTTACATAAAAAAAAAAGTGGGGCACGTAAAGGAATGGAATGCAAGACGCACACGAAGTGAATTTCAACTCTTAAAAAAGAAGAGAAAAACAAAAACAGTAAATTAAATAGTAATCACAAACGAGTTTTACTATCGTGTCGGATTTATCGTGATTAAGAAAATAACGAAGACAACTACGGGTACAGAAAAAGACATAAAACGTGATGCAATGGGAAAGTAGGTTATTGGTAATGATAGGTGGCAGACATAAAAGAGTAACACAAGTTGACCCTAGAAATTGGAAAAACGTCTTGGAAAGCTAAGGTGTCGGCATTGAAGGATTGTTTTAAAGTGGGTGGAGGTGGGAGAAGCCATTTACATAGGTTTTTAACACTTTGCTCTCTTTTTGTAAACCAATCTCTCATTGTGGCGAAGCACTCATGTCCTTTAAGTGGGATGATATGCAGATGCCAATGAAACTTCGTCTTGTTATTTCATGTAATAGGGGTCAAGATACATGAGGCACCAACACGACATGTATTTATATATTGGTTTTGTATTCATATTATTGTTATCTCCACATGAATATGGTTCATTGTATTCTAGGATCATGGCTGGAGATTTTTCTTTGTAATTTATGTTAAATGTAATTTGCCCATTGAGTCTTAGGGTGGGTTTGGATGGGTAGTGGGATGCGGTGCAGTTCGTTTAGCTTACTTTTTGTCTCACGTTACAGTATCTAATCTTACCGCCTCCATTGTTTTTACACTAATTGCAGGTAAATGCACCGCCTATGTAAATCTACCTTTAGTTTGATTGGTATCGGTATTGGTGTCAATGTAGGAGGACATAGGTTCAAGTACACTGAAGCGCATTATCCTCCTATGTATAAGAGTTGGGGAGGGGTTATAGTTAGTTCTAGATATTGTATTAAAAAGAACAGATATAGTAAGAATCTATAATCAGATTGATGTTAAAAAAATCAATTTGAGCTAAAATATCATAAGCTCTTTTACTTCTCAAAAATTTGAAACTTAGTCATTATACTTTTATTTCTAACAAAAAAGAATAACATCGTCAACAATTAGATCTGAATTTCGAAATTTGAAAAATAAAGAGACTAAATTTCTAAAAGTAAAAAAATTAAGGAACCAAATTCTAAATTTTCAAAGAGTAAAATGACTTATAGCATATTTTAATCTATTTTTAATTATTTAAAATGTATTTATATTTTATAATATATAATATTATTCAAGCCTAATAAGTCCAACACAATAATTAAAGTAGAAATAACTCAATTACAAATAACCCAACTAAGTCAATTAAAATTTTAAAAAAAATTAAATCGATTAATCAATTGACTTAAAGTCAGTTTAATTATGTTGATTCTTGAACTTTAAATTAATTGAATCGGATTTTATAAATTATGGTTAATTAATTTGTTTTTAATAACAAAAATAACGAAAAAACCAAATTTACAATTTAATGTGGTTAAAAGAATCCAAATTTCACCATTTAGAAAAAAAATGATAATATAATGTTTTGTTGTGAATTATAATAGGATGGCAAAGCTTTAATAATAATGAGATTAGCATGACTCGAATCTAAACTACATCTAGAGCAGTGAACAACCTAACAATCAGACTAACACGGGAGTCATAATATAATATTTTAAACACCAAAAAAGTATTAAATCTAGAAAAATATCACTTATTAATTTGTTGAATTCTTGAATATCAAAAGCTCGAAAAAGATGAGCTTTCCGTTCAAAAAGAATATTGGAAAAGATATTAACTTTTTTAAAGAAAAAAGATGGATGGATAAGGTTGGGTTATATGCTTCACTGACTTGGATTTAGTTTCCGCAATCCCAATTACAATCTAATGATTAAAAGTTATTTTATTTAAATTTAATTACTATATTTATATAAAAATTATTTATTTATTTTTAATATTAAATAAATAATTCAAGTTTAAGGATTAATTACATAAAAAAAATTGAACTGAAACTAGGTAAACTTTAATAAAATATCAATTTTAAAAATATAAAAATATTAATTTATTAAATTCAATAATATTTAAAGAATTTTAAGTTTATTACTACATAATCCTGTAATAAATACATGAATTCGAAAAATAATCATCCATATAAATAATAAAATTATAATTAATTAATTAATTAATTTATCTGTTAAAATTAAGATTGATTTTCAAAATTATAATTTTTATTTATTTCTTGAGGTATCTACTAAAGTGAACTCAGTAACTAATTCTCCGCATTCTATAGGCCTATTAAGGGGTAGATGCTGGCCATGAGTTTTAAAGTTGCTCCATACTCGGGGCGAGAAGCCGAGAATCGAACCCTCGACCAAAAAAATTATATTTTTTTAAAATTACAAATTATGTCAATAATTATCATCAAAATTAATTATTATAAATATTAAATTAAATAATCAACTCAAATCAAATAAATTCCCTCATATATCAATTTCCTAAAACTACCTATAGCCTCTCATCTACCATTAAATAGGAGAATAATACGCTTTAATGTATTCGAACCCACGTCCTCCTGTACTGGCAATTACAACTCAATCTGCCCCTCGTATATAAATTTTAACATTAACATTTTAATCAAGACTTTATTCGCAAAATTATTTTTTTTTTATATTTTATAAAAAAGCAATGAGTGAGAATATTTTTCTATAACTACAATGAGGCTTCAATTGAAGGCCAAAATTCAATGGGCCTTTGGAGAACCAATTGAGACATGGACTCAATAAAAGTTAAGAGCAATTCTCACTCAATCCATTAATCGTATATAATTATAACCATTGTTCAAATCAGGATGTTGTTTTTATATTAGTCAAGTTTTTAATAGGATCGATTTTTTTATATTTTATTTTTAATTTTTTGTAATAATTTTTCACTTAATGTTTTAAATTTTAAGTAAAATTATAGTTATTTCATATAATCAAATCTAATAATTAGATTTTATTGAATAAAAATGACCTTAATTTAGATATTATTTTAATAAAATATTTAAATATCACATAAAAATATATTAATCATATTTTATTAAATAAAAATAACTTTTAATAAGCGAAACTAAATATATCAATTAAAAAAGTTTTTCTTTTCAAAGCAATTCAAAGTTTAGTGTACAAATTCATTTATTTAAATTAAAGTATAGAATTTCTGTATCAAACATCGTAAGTTCAAATTATAATGATTATCTATTTATCGTGGGTGCAACAGTGAATTGTTTTTGTTAAGAGTACGTCCATAAAAAAAATAATATTAGAGCTCGTGTTTGATAAAAAAAACATTAAGTTTCATCTATATTTAATTATTTAATTTAATATTTATAATAATTTATTTGGATAATTGTAAATTATAAGAATCTTATTCGTTTGATTGCAAAATAATGTGAAAAGGCACACCCACTCTGGAAAGCTCAATGAGGCTCTGTCATTAAATTTTTATAATATAAGCAGCATGAAACCCTGGATTTTCGACATGAATAATGGTACAATAATTTATTTTCATGCTTTGTCACAAGAGAACTTAAGTTACCAGAATATATATAGTTTATTTACTTTATTATAAAGTTTTGATTTGTCATTTAATGCCTTTATTCTACTAAAAATTTGAATGAGAATTGCTTTAATTAAACAAACATCCATTTTCCTAAAAAAAATCATTACAAATTTTATTTTTTCCCTTTTTTTAATACCATATTTAAAACTTAAAAGAATTGATACAATATATTTAAAATATATTAATTAAATTATAAACATGTATATTTTTTATAACAAATTAAAAATAATTATCAATTATGAAATAATAGTAGTGGCAACAAGGTTAGACAACAAAAAATGTCTATTTAATTGTATCTGGTTAGCAACCATTGAAAGAGCTTTATGAAAGACTCAATTATCAATAGGAAAACCTTTCATCAGTCTAGCCAAAATACGAGGAGCACAATTCACCTCCGTTAGTATCTGCTTGATATCCACTCTCCACTCACGTCCGCACAATTCTTAAATTCACAACACCAAATCTCGAATGCCTTCTGACGCTACTTTGGATACCTTTGATAGCTAGAGCACAGTCAGTTTCAACAATAATATTTTCTCAATTAGCATCCTACGCTAATTGGAGGTAACCATAAATTGCCCAAAGCTCAGCTTACTCTACACCACATCTATCAATATTTCTTCCGATTCCCCACATTCATCAGCCATGCTCATCGCATGCCACTACTGTAGAGCAAGCTAGTCCCAAAGTCGAATTACAAGCGTCATCAGCATTTAACTTAAAAGAATCAGGAGGCAGTGGAACCCACCTTTGATCCCTAAATACAAATACTTTTAAGATTCAATAAGAAAGTTTTAGAATTCGAGGACTAATTTCAAATTTAGGCAATGATTGGAGGACAGATTATTGAATTAAGACATGTGTGTCTAAAAGTAAAATAATTAAAGTTAAAAGAGAAATAAAAGAAAAAAAATAGTAGGGTAGGAATGGGTGCAAATTTAATTGAAGCCACATAATAATAAAATAAGGGGAAATGGTGGTTAAAGTGGTGGTTAAGTGAGGTATGACTTTCATGATGTTTACATCTTTCCTTACCATTCATTTATTAATCTATAAATTCTAAGTCCAACAATCCCATTCACTATTTTTCTTCTATTATTCCCCACCAAAAAACTAATTTATAATCAATATTGCGGATTGAGTCTTAGCTCGATTGGTTTATATATTGTTATAAATATAGAATGATATAAGTTTGAGTGCGTTAAAGCACATTATCTTTTTATTTATGGGTTAGGAATGGACTATCGGCAGTTCTAAATATTGTATCAAAAATAACAGATATGATCAGAACCTATAATGAGATTATTCAAAAAAAATTACAATCAATACTAATTTATTAACGGGTAAACTATATCTAAAGTCATTAAATTATTAGTAACCTTATATTTTGGTAATTCAATTTTAATAAGTTACAAAATAGTCACTAAACTATTTGAAAGTTTTCATTTAAGTCATTGGGTTGTTAAAATTGTTGTTGCATGGCCTTCTCCGTTCTCACTTCTAGCACTAATCGAAAGGGTAAACTTCCCAATACAATTTAGTGTTTTTTTTTTATCTTTATGAAATAGCTTTGAATGCCATGAATCTACAAAGCAAAATTACTTTCTTCTTTTATCTCTGACACCAACAGTCAGATTAGCTTGGATCTGAATTATGTTCTTTTACTCGCCGATAGGTAATGTTCCACCATACCGATCATTAAATCGTCGTTCGGAGCTCACTGACCAAACTTAAAAAAAACAATTTAGTGAGTTAAAGCAAAAATTGAAAAACCAAATTATGATTTAAGCCTCAATTAATGTTTTTGTCTTTTGAAGTTTAAAACATATTTTGAGTAAGATTTACTTTAAGAAATTAGAAACATGATTCATGTTGAAGTTATTTTTGGTGACATTCAATTCAAGATACAAATGTTCAAATTATTATTATTATTTATTAAATATAATGAATAAGTGAAATTAATAAAGATATATTAATTACCATCTTTTATGATTCTCATCTGACATTTAATTAACCAATAAATGAAGGCAGTATTGAATATTTAGGATTTTTTAGCGAACTAAATTAATATTCTAGTAATAATTAATAATAATTAAAATACTCTATTACTCATAGTTACCCAATCCTTAAATAAAAAAATATTTTAATGCACTCGGACTCACATCTTTTTGCATGAACAATAATATCAATAGCAACTGAACTAAGACTTAATCTGCGAATTTTATTATTACTTAACACACACCAATCACCAAACTTTTAATTTCCTTAAAAAACCTATTATTTGTATAATATTTTAAACTTTTACAAAGTATTATAAATTTTTAAAATTTATAAATATAAAACTACTTTTAAACTTTCCTTCAAGCAAAAATTTAAAATTATTAATTTATTATTTTAAACTTTTATTATTTATATTATCCGATATAATTATTTAATTTATAATTTTTTTAAATTATCATTAGCTATTTTCTTCTAATAAACGGGAAAGAAAATAAAAAATAAACATTTTAAATAACACTTTAATTAATTTTTGCAACTACCGAAGCTTACTTTTTAATTTTTGTTGAGCTTTTATTACCTGTTTCTACTCCTTTTTATGATATCATACAATCAACCATTAAAATTAAAACACGTCAGTCAAAGTGACCTATTGCTTTGGCGTGGAGAGCTTTGATTGGTTTCTGAGCAATAAAATGTTTGGCTATAAAAGCACCAGATAGAACCTCCTGCTTTCTGAAGTCTGAACCAAACACCGTATCACGTAAATAAAAATTTTGTATATAAATACTGAATTTTTAGGTCAAATTCTGATTTGGTCATTCTATTATACTTAAATTCGAGATTTAGTCATCTTGGTTTAATTTAACACAATTTAATCTCTACTTTTATAATATAATTAATTAGTTCAAATAGTTAATGTTGTTATCTATTTCAATTAAAATGCTAACTTGAATATTTTTTTAAAAGAAGAGCACCATTCGAATAAAAAAATTCGATGGCAACAAGGACAAAGCTAGAAATACTATTAACATTAATTGAAATTATCCTTTATGTTCCAAAATATCGATACTATACGGGAGTGTGAGATTACATTGGACTAGAATAACTTTAGATAAAATCCACACATAGTGAGATTTAAGTAAAAGTAAATCTTAACAAAGCCTACATATGATTCACACAATGTAAAATTCGAACTCGAACGCTTAAAGTTTGACTTAAGTAAAATTTCCTTATTTCTTAATATTATTGTAAAATATTTTAACGGAAAAGGACCAAGGCCTTGGCTAACCCCTATATTCAGTATGATAAGTTTGAAGGGATATTTTTTCTTTAAAAAAATCATATCAAATTTTTATGAAATTTTGCTAAATTAAAATTTTATCATACTAGAGGGACCAAACTTTAATTTAACCTTTTTAAAAAAATTATGTGCACAATTCCAATTTATTTAAGAAAAAAAAATAACAATAATAAAGGTAAAAGAGAAAGGAAAAGAAAGAAAGACGAAAGAGGGAATGGAGGAATAATAGAAATCCTTTGTACGTCTCTTCTCTTCTCTTCTCTTCTCTTCTCTGTCTGTTGTTCTTTCTCTTCTTTGGCTTAGCCATGTCTCTGCTTTCTCTATAATTTCCTTAGCAAAGAAGAGAAAGCAAAGAAATCAAAGTAAACAAATGAAAATCCACAAAAAAATTCAAATCTCTTGTTAGTGTTTTTTTTTTTGGCGTGTGTGTGTGGTTTCGCGTTCAAAAAAAGCGAATTATTTTTGGGTTTTAAGCTGTTGAACGGTGAAGAAGATGATGGTTGCAAATAGTTTTGATTTGTGGAAAAAAGATGCCTTCTTTTCTGCAGCAGAAGAGGTTCAAGAATCTGCTGATATGTATGTTATTTTCTTTTTAATTTTAAATTTCATGCCTTTTTTTTTTAAATTTACTGGGGTTTGGTTGGTGACATGGGTTTTATTTGTGCTTCTTAGATGTTTGTTTAATTTCAAATAATTGACTGTTCAATTTTTTAGCTTTTTTTGGGGGGGGGGGTTTAAAGGTTCCTTTTTTGTTGTTGGGTTTCTACTATATGTGCTATATTTCCTAATTTTCATGCTGATATGTATGTTCATGCTTATGTGTATATATATATATCTGTTGAACCAGGGAAAAACATATAATTAAAGGTTCCATTTTTTGGTGGAAGGTTATATGCTTGTGATTTGAAAACTTCAAGGGAAATTTTGTAATGCTTAATGTTATGAATCAACCACTTAATAAGGTTTTTGTATATATAAACAAGTTTAAGCTTCAAACATATATTTTTTAGCATAATTATTTCATGAAGTCTTTGAAGTAATTTCATGGCTTCTGTTGGTTTTTTTTTCCAGAATGGAATCAGCATATAGAATGTGGATCAAAGAGAGGAAAGAAGGGCTAAGAACTGGTGATTCTGTTGAACTTTGTAGAGAACTGCAAACTGCATTAGGTACAGCTAAATGGCAGGTTTGTCTTTTCTTTCTTTTGATTTTAAGACATCTATGTCACTCGGATTTCGGTCTTTGTTGGATGCAGGTGCATGTTTGACTAGTAATATCTCCATATCGATGCCTTTTATCTATTTCTAAGAAGCTTACTCATGTTAGTGTTTGCTTCATAAATTTTGTATGCTTAATTCAGTTGGAGGAGTTTGAGAGAGCAATAAGGTTGAGTCATGGACATTGTAGCGATGATATTACAGCAACTAGGCACAAACAATTTATTTCTGCAATCGAGAGTCAAATTTCCCATGTAGAAGCAGCACTAAAAGAAGCATTTATCGAGGAAGGGAAGCAACCACTTCGGTGGGTTAATTTGGATGAAGAAGAATGTGATGATTTAGCAATCTTCCTTTCCGGGACTTCTCCAAGCTTGTTGCAACCGTCTACAAAGAACACTCTTTCAGAGAATTGCCAAAAGAGAAAAGACACAGATTCTAACAATGCTACTTGTAATGGAGATACATCTGAAGTGCAGATGACGAAAGTTTTTAAAGATTCCGGTAAAGATGCCGAGTGTATCATTGATGTAGAAGATGGTGAAAGTTCAGGAAGGTCAAATGACGTAAGTTGTGGACTAGAGAGAACAACTGGTACAAGAAAAACATGGTGTTCACCAAATCTTGGCACATTGAACATTGTAATCGCCGATAAATACAATGATAGGACCAAAACCAGGTCAGGCATCGAGTCCACACCTAAAGAAAAAGGATCAAAGCCTTTCTTCCGTAAGCAAAGGTGTGGAGATCTTCCTCAGGCCAAAGGTGCTTTTAATTTATTCTATCAGGTACGAATCACGGAAGGAGCATCATTTACTTATTTCCTTTTTATCTTGATTTTATGCTATGCTAAGTACTCGGGGAGTATACTAATTGTAATATGTCGCAGCGCTTTGGCTGGATCAGTGGGTTATTGAGACATCTCCAAAGTCCGGTGCACTTGCAATTTAGTTGCTCATTGCAACTTACACTTGCTTTACTGATAGCTATTTTTCTAATTGGTAAGTTATTCTTTTCTATTTCAAGCAGTCGAGGACTTTTTATGCTTGAAAGAGTGTCATTGTATATGCTTATAATAGATTGTTTATCATTAGTCACTCCAGGTTTCTTGTGATAGATGCTGTCTTTGGCTTAAAAATGCAAAAAATCGATTAAAAATCCGACAGCATGCTTGTTTCTATTCCTTTCAATCGGGCTCTGCTACATATAAGAAATTTTCAGTTGATGAATCCAGTGTTTATCAATTACAAGCTAAGAACTCGAAGCACTTTCTTGAGATGCCAATAATTATCTTTTCATGCTTTTAACACACCCACTAACTCCGAAGTGTTTTAGTTTAACATCGCTTGTGGAAAAATATGCATTTTTAACAATGACCAAATTAGTGTTGTTTATGTGTTTTTGCTTGAAGCCAAGGTGAATTTTGTGAAGTAGTTTTGGTCCATTATAGTATCAGTATGATCAAGCTGCAAGGATATATATATAATCTGGCATTTTAATCCATACCCTGATTTACTTTTAGTAATGGTTGGTTCTGTTTTGGACAATGTTTAGGATTAAGAGTCATTGACGTGCCCTTGAACTTTCACAAATTATTATTGTAAATTTCATAGGGACTGTAAATTTGTGAATTATCCTAATGAGATAACATTTATTCATGATTTTGTACCACTGAAGGAATATTTCTTATGTTCTTTTTTTGTCTTTCAACAATGCACTGCAGTGCCTTTTGTGCTTTATTCGAGTTGAGAGCAAGTGGCTGTTATGTGCTGTTGATCAAGACAAGAGGTAAGTCTATTTCCTCGGAATGCAGTAACTCAATTTTTTATTATACTTGGTGTGGAAACTCGTTTTTCATTATATGCCGTGTAGTTGGAGATACTGGACTTAAGTCAGTTCTCTTTCGAGATGGTGCTAATGTGATATAATTTAGAACAAATTTGATCTTTTAATAATTGGGAGTGCATGGTACCAGTTGTTGCCTGAAGAAATTTAACCTGACAACTTAGACATAGAAACTCGACCTGATCAACCTAAACCTAAACCTGAACCCAACTCTATACTTCCGACCATGAAAGTAAACAAACAAAACCATTCCAACTTGAACCCAAATCCGAAACTGACCTGAACCAGAAACGACCCAATCTTGAAATGATTTAGACCTGAAATAATCTGAACAAGTAACCCAACATGACCTGAATGTGTAGTGACTAGAATCCAGAATGACTCAAAGTCATGACGATTAGGCCTAAATGACTCGAACCCGGAACAATGTGAACCCCAAAATGACTTGAAAATTTTAGATTTCGAATTTATTGGACCCAAAACGAACTCAACTTGCCCAATTGAGAAGACTAGAAGAAATGCATCAAACACACACGAACAAAAAAAAAAAAAAAAAAAATTCTGGCTTCCCTTGTGGGCAGGATTAATTAAATAGTAACCACAAGGCAATATTTGGCTGCTATTATTTGGTTTCAGCTTTCTCCGTTGTCTATATTTATTGCAATTAATGAGGTAGCATTCGTTATAGGTTAAAATATGCTCCAAATCCTTGTTCTTCTTGTACATTTAGAATTTAGTCTCTCTGCTTTTATTTCTAGGAATTTAGTCCCTCTACTTATTGGGTTTAGAAATTTAGGTCCAATTCATAGCATTGTTATAATTATGCTGTTAAATTTGCTGGTGTAACATTTTAAAATAAAACAATACTCGCTTGGTAGCCATGCAACAAAAATGAGTAACGTTGTTAATAATTGAACTTCCATTTTTAAATTTAGAAGGACTTGGAATATATTTTAACCTTCATTATATCCGCATCCACGATAAATGCAACAAGACAACAATTTAAATCCTTGCTTTTTAGTCATTCTACTTGAGGTTGGGGAACTTGTTTTGTACGACGGGAGGAGGGAGAAGTGAATATTGGTGATTTTGGTGTGGTGTGGATTCTAGTTTCACGTGGCATGTCCCAAAAGATTAAAGTCTTGATTAGTTCTTAAATCGTTTTCCCCTTCGGGTGTTGTATCTATTCCCCCAGGCTTCGGATTCCCTTTGGAGGCATACATTGCGAGCTTTAACCTCTTTCCCAGTCATTTTCAAGATCTGGGTGAAACTTCATCTGGAGCTAAGCTTGAACAAGAAAGGTTGGTTGCCATCTTCATTGCTACACTGTAAATGCATTGATAGTCTTTTATATAAAAATATATATATATGGTTGAAGGATTATTTGGTAGCATAGAGAGGGTCTGGAACAGTCAATTCTCATGTGAGCTAAGCTTTCATGTGCTTTAAATAATAAATATTTACATTAAGTAAGAAGGGGTGTCAGTTGTAGCATTATGAACTTACCCTACCTTTGTAAAGCAAAAAAGGATGCTTTGCCCTCACATTTACTCCAAATTAATATTTGAAAGGCTTGTTTCTGTCCTTCATTGTTGCTTCAAATTTAGTGAAATTTGTTGTCATGTTATGTGCTATCAATTCATTCACCTTTTCTTGTTTGAAAATTTTTAATGTCTATTGGGTTGGTGCATTTTTTCCTTTACTTTGAAGCTTCAACTTTCTTTACTTTCAATGTCTAAAAGGTATTTCAATCCATTTCTTGCAACAATGTTCCGGGATTTTGGGGGTTTTTTAGATTTTACAAGTGAGTTGAGAATGTAACAAGTGTTAGATTTATTTATACATTTAATATTTTTTGCTATGTGCTATAAGATGTTTGTCACACACTAAACCTGTTTGTGAAGTCTTAAAAACTCCACATGCGATGTAGGGAATAATTATCCAGAAGAACTAAATCTAAATAAAAATTTTATGTGTATTATTACACATAATTAAAATACACAAATTACACTACATATTAAATTAAAATTAAAATTCATATCTGTTGTTCCCCTACTTAAACTTGAACACATGGTAGCACGAGGAATGGCTCGGTGAGTACTCGCGGATGGTCCTCTGCCTTGTACCCTCAATGGTGGCCATCTGTGTACTTCATGTCAACCCCTTTTATCCTTCTAGGGGAGACCACTGAAAGACAGTCAAGACATAACAACCTCATACTACTTTAATAAAGAAAATGTTAGAGCAAGATCACACACTATTACACTAGACAACAACTAACATGTAATAGGCCACATGAGCAACTTACCATCCGTATTGTTGGTGACCAAATAAGAGAAATACCAAGGATTTTCTTATTCGGGCATTCTACATGTTAGCTTAGCATCTACCAACCTTCTCCTGTCCTTGGACCTTCCTCCTCCTACTCCCTTTTTCCCCTAACCTTCTATTCTGACTCTCTGCTTATCATATGTGAATTAGTCTAGCAGTCTTCACTGTCATCTCCCTATTTCTTCATTGTTGGTTTCCTGTATCAACCATATCTTATAATATCTATACTTGATGTACTTTTATGTATATCAAATTAATTTGAATATTTTTTTTTTCCTTCAATAAAAAACTAAATCATGCTGTAATACGTAAATGTCACCTTTTGGTTGAGAATGCAAAGTAATGATAATTGTTCTTTTATGAGAAAATAATAAATTATTAACCACCGAATTCCAAATAAATATAAAAGCAAAAATACAAAAGTGACGATATTATTTCTCTTTAAATATTACAAAATCAATATTCTTTGATGAGCTATGGCACTATATATTAATGTTAGGGCCGGGAGTCTCGTGACATACTCCAGTATTTCATTGAAGTAAAAATTAAAAAAGAATAATTTAATTGAAATAATAAAAAATTAAAATAAAAAGATCAATATTTAAAAATAAATTATATATTATCAATTGAGTCTTAGTTCGATTGGTACGAGCATTGTTGCCAATATAGTAGAACGTGAACTTAGTGCGCTGAAGCGCATTAATAGTTCCAAGTATTATGTAAAAAGGAACAAATATAATTAAAACTTACTATGAGACTGTTCAAATATATATATATTGATTATATATTTTAATTTAAATGATAGTGATAATTTTTTAAATTTTTTAAAAGAAAAGAATTATTTATTTATTACACAATACATATAAAATTAAATATAAATATACTCCAGCAACTATTTTTGTAATAAATAATTATTTGTTAAATATTAATTACGATACATAATGTTTAAAAATATTAAATTAATCTTTTCAGAGCATTCTTTCTCCTAATAATAGAAAGTAAGAAAGGCATTATCACTATTATTCAATACATAAAATTAGTAAAATAAAAGTAAATGAAGGTTGATAAAGGTTGAGGTCTTGGATCGGTTTTGTGTTTTATTATTTATAATTGCGATGTCTGGGTTTTTTAGTGTGTATGTTGTATCGGAGGCATCGCTAGTGAGGCTGGTAGGGGTCTCGACCTCTTTAAAATGAATTTTTTTTATTTAGATACTTTAAAGTTTTTAAATTAATAAAGGTAAACTTACGTTTTGCCTGCCTAAAACTCGTAAACATTTGATTTATTTCTTTAAAAATTATAAAGATATAAGCTAATGATGAAATTATATTTTTACTATTGTAAAAAATACAATTTAATTTCGGCCTCCTAAAAAGATTTTATGACTTCGCCCCTACGCTATGTGTTGTATTGATTGGATTCTATACTGAAATTGATCAGACATGTATTTGTATTTGTATTTGTATTTGAATTTGTATTTATATTTATATTAATAAAACTTTATAAAAGTAAATATAATATACTATAATGACAATAATAAAATAAAGATATTTATTTATAAAAAAAATAAAGCATTTATATTTTTTAAAATTTCATATATATAAATACATATTTATTCTTTAAAGATGCCCACCGTAGACTTAAGAAATTATAATGATCATGACAATTATTATTAGTATTTTGATATTGGAATTACCAAAATGCCCTACCATTCATAAAAGTTAGCAGGGTAAAAATGTACATAAGAAATTATTGCATGAACCATAATTGATCTCCTAATCTCAGTATTATCAGGCATGAGACAAGTAAAACGACGGCGTTACGGCAACGCTAGTATAATCCCCGCAACTCAACGCTTTTAACAAACACCAAGAAGAAGAACCCTTGTCGGAGCTCCGGTTATCACCCATCTTTTTGCCGTCATCGGGAAACATAATTGCTGGATTCCGACGGAATTGCCGACTTTTTATATCTTTAAGCCCCATTTCCGGTGGAAACTTAACACTCCCAAACATGAAAACGTACCACCTTGGCTTAACCACCTTTTTAGGCGAAGAAACCTCGGGTTTAGAGTTCCTCTCCGCCATATCAGACCGATGAAGCTTCGGCTTTTGGTAATCCAAAGAACGACTATTCCTAAGAAGAACAGCTCTGTTTTGGGTACGTAACTCGGAAAGTGACTCGGATCGTTTGCGTAAAAGTACATGGCTTTGAGTTTGACTCGGAAAGTATTGTTGTTGTTGTTGTTTCAAAGGAACGAGCTTGCCGCCAAAGATTAAGTCGTCGGCCGGGCACATATGGGAACCGTTTTTGTCGCTGAAGAACTCGAAAAATTCTGGGTCGTACTCGGATGATGATTTCTGGGTTCGGGTATGCTTTAAATTAGGCAAATGATCATTTGTAGGACTGTTTTTGGTATCTAAATATTCTAAAGGAAGATCACAAAGAGAAAGTGCTTCTTCATCTTCTTCATGAAGAACTTGGATACTAGTAGTAATGTCTTCTTCTCCCATTGTTTTTGATTGCTTAAGAGAAAAAAAAAAAAAAAAGAGGCAAAAGCTCGGGAGAGAATGAATTGGTCGGCTAAGGAGAGTATTATATATATGAAAAAAATTTATGAATTTTGTTTTTAGTTTAATTGATTCACGTAAGTTGGAAGAGAGGGAAAAGTAAAGAGAGATGGGGAAAAGTTGTTTATTTTTAGATGGCTTTTATTGAAGTTGAAATCTAAGGGGTTATTGTTCATATATAGCTTCTAGACGATAATGTAAGAGTATATATATATATATGACAAAACAAATGAAGAGGAAAACAAGGATAAACATCTAGAAACTGATTAAAAAACATATAAAAGGATAATAGGAAGCCTAGTAATAGGAGAACTTCATGTTCTTTGTTTTGGTTATTTAATTTTAAAAATTTATAAAATTATTATTAAATTATTTGAAAGTTTTTATTAAATTACTGATCATTAAGTTGTTAAGTTTTATTTTTTGTAAATAAGTTTAACTAACGAGCTTCACGCAACAAATTGACAATCATACGGTGGATTAACACATCGGCAAGTAGAATAATATATCGTAAGTCCAAGGTAATTTGATGGTCAATACCAGAGATTGAAAGAACAAAATTGTTTAGATTTTGATTCTTAGATTCATGACATTAAAAAAAAACACTAAATTATATAATAATAATAAGGTAAACTACAAAAATAATTATTTTTGTTTGTCTCATGTTACATTTTAGTTACTTATGTTTAAAATGATACGTTTTAGTCACTTACATTACTGTTTTGTTACGAAGTGGTCATTCTACCGTTAAACTCTGTTATCTCCCTAAGATAGTCCTACGTCACCATCTAAATGAGTTTTAAATGCTAACTTAGATGTCCAGCTGCTGAGATGAAAATAAGTTTTTGATTAAATAAATTTAATTTAGACTGCCACATAGGACATCCAAGTTGTCATTTAGAACCCATTTGGACTGCCATGTAGGACTACTATTAGGGAGGTAATAGAGTTTAACGGTAGAGTGACCACTTCGTAACAAAACGATAACGTAAATAACTAAAACGTAACATTTCAAACATAAATAATTAAAATGTAATCTAAGATAAATATAAATAACTATTTTTATAGTTTACCCTAAAAAATTGAAAAGAAAACTTTGGTTTAACAGAAACTGTATAAATAAAGAACACAAAAATTTTAACCATTCAGCAACTTAAAATGAAGATTTTGAATAATTCCATTTGAGGGTAGTTGCTAGCAATGTCTGTTGTTATGCCCCATGGGCAATAAGCCGTGGATGGTACGACCTTTGTGTTTGTGGGGTGGGGGGGATTGATTCTCGAGCTTTCACCTTCGTCATCAAGAAAGTTGACATGACGTATAACCGTTGCTTGGCTTTTAAGAGTAGGATTGCATGAATGGTTGATATTTTAGCACGTTTGCTAAAGTTCTCTCCCTCAAATGGATTTGTCTTGTGGAATTGTACTTTGTATCATGCGTTGAGGAATTAGTTTACGTACTTTAATCTAATAATTCTAGATTTTGTATCCCTCAAATTTTAAAATATCAATTTGATTTAAAGAATAAATTTAATATATCAATTTCCGGTCTATAAACTCTTTTTAAATTTTAAAAATTTAAGCCTTACCTTAAATGAACAAAATCATAAATTTATTGAAAAAACAATTATTTAACGAATACCATTAAAAAGTGTTAGACTAATGACAAAATTGGACTCCCAAGTACTAAACTTTCTCTAGAGAAATACTCATTGTTGTTCATACGATTTACATTTACGCTAAAGAAAAAACTACACTTTACATTGCATTCTCTCTACTTTTTTTTTTTTTTAAAAAGGAGAAATTTCACAGGGTTGATTTAGGTCCCCTTAACATCAAAATTCAAGTTGGTCGAAGTCAATTTTCAGAAGCAGCAATAAATGCAATATGTGAAATGTCTAAATACCAATTCTCCGCACCAATGAAAGCAATCTCTTAAAAAAGATTCCAAACTTGAAACTATCCATTCAGAAGAATAAAGAAAGTTACAACGTAAGAATAACAGCAACATTTGGTTGTAATTTTGAACCTTCCTTGGCCGGTTCATACAATGTAAAAACTAAAAAAACTAAACCAATGAAATGAGAGTCCATTGCTATACCCCCTAATACTCTTAATTATATTGTCATACATAAATTACATGAATCAAGAATTAAAAAATCCTTCATATTGCAATGCAAAAGAATCATTAATTTCCACCCCCTTTTTAAAAGGTGATGTTTTCTCTTCAAGCTTATTTGGCCCAAACAATATGGCGTCCGCTTGTGTATTATATATAATATATATAAAGCCATTTCTTTTCTTTCTGCATTTTCATGGTGTAGTCAGTTACCATACATCACGCAGATACCTGCCGGTCGTATGCAGATTTTTCACCATGCTCTCAGCCTTTGAGCTGTCTAGACATCCCTGAAATCAACGAAACAACAGATATGAAACAGAAATGGAATAGTAGTGAATAGAAGAAAAGATGGTGGGGACACTCAGGCCCCATATTAATGAGACTTTTGGGAGCGCCATCAAATGATACTCAAATCTCAACGTAAAGGAAAAACTTTCTAGCATTGGAATATAAAATTCCAAAAGTTGCAGTGACCTATTTTTGGTCAAATTGCCTTCTAAGCTGGCGGCTGGTAATTATTGATATCAGCAATTATATAGTCTAGAATACATGTGAAAGGAACATACCTGCTCTTGCAAAATAGCGAGTAGGGTTCGATGCACGTCTCTAGCCATGCCCTTGGCATCACCACACACATATAGGTAACCTCCTTCAGAAATCATGTTCCAGATGTCCGAGGCCTGGAAAGAAGGCAGAAATGTGCTTAGAACTTGAAATTAAGGGTACTACAGAGAACTGAAATGCACAAATTATCAAAAACAACGGTAGGCAAAATATACACCTTCTCCATCATTTTATGTTGCACATATTCCTTGGTAGGTCCCTCGCGTGAAAAAGCAACCACAAGCTCAGAAAGTGCACCACTGTTGACAAAGTTGTTGAGCTCATCTTCATAAATGTAATCCTGGACAAAAAATGTGTACCAATTTAAAACTTGTGTTTAATTACAAATGTATCCCTAAACCCACCAGCACTGGAGATAAAACTTATTGTAGGACTTGAAAGTGCATGACTTACCATTTTCCGGTTCCTGCAGCCAAAGAACAATACAGATGGACCCAGATCAGCTCCAGCTTCTTTAAGGGCAAGTCTTTCCTGAAAGGGAAAATATAAATAATTAGTTTTATAATATTCACTCACCATCATGAACTTTGAGAAGGTAATAGAACTTACCTGAAGGAATCCCCTGAAAGGAGCCAATCCAGTACCAGGGCCAATCATAATAATTGGCACTTTAGTGTTTGAAGGAAGTTTAAAGTTTGATTGCCTGACAAAAATAGGTGCCCAGCTGCAGTCATGGCTATTGTCCAATGGTGTGGAATTCTGAAAAGGGGGCAAATGGGGGATAAAGATTATATAAACACTATTATTCAATGAAAAGATATGTAAAATACAACAGGGAGGTGTAATAAGAAGAGAGGAGAAAATGGATGCTAATGAGTTAGCATATTGCAACCAGGAATCATGTATCTCCTCAAAAATGCCATTTAAGTCAACTGCAAAGGCTGGCTTCTCTAACCATGTAAAAGAGAAAAAGGAAACATGAACTTAATACCTTCATCCAAGTTGAACAAACTCCTTTGTGAATACGACCTGTTGGTGTTTTCTCATAAACCAATGCACAAGTTACATGAATCCTAGATGGTGCCATCCTGTAAAACACCATTGTAGATGGTAAATATGTCCATGTACAGTTGAAAATATTAGAGCTAGAACAAAAATATGTAATTAAAGATGATAGAAGTCTCCTAAAAGAGAGAATTACATGCCACTGACATAATTGCCTACTACATATTTTTCAACCTTTTGGAAGGTTTCTTGTTGCTAAAAAAAATGCGGAAATAGATGGCTGTGGAGTCATTTCTACAAGAGGAATCAGGACTCGAAAATGGTGTTTTTCCTCTTGCAAAACTACTTGCCAAAGAGAGAGAAGATAAGAAAAGAGGCTTACCTTGGTGAGGATGAGATAGAATAGTATCTAGGCTGCAACCGTGGGGCAATGGCTGCAAAAAAGACGCCAAGTGGAGGCTTGGCAGAAGGAAATTCAGCCATGACCTCAAGGAGGCTTCTCTGACTTGCAACCATCCATTGTGCATATTCATCCTGGATAAATACCAGGAGCATTAGTTTACAAATAAGCCACAAATGGGGAAACCAAACTATAATATAAGTTCACTCTTAGAACCTTTCCAGCTGGCGATGCAAGGTGTCTTAGTCGATCAGCTTCAGTGGGATCAGAGGCATGAGCAGCCAGAGCAAGTAAAGCAGACTGGAAGATGCATGCATTAAGAATTAGCTTCTTTATTCAAAGAAAAAAGACAGAAGAGTCCATGATATCTTGAGAACAACAAAATAATTTAACCTTTTTTGGTAAGCTCAAAAGATCAGCATATCGTGCCAGTGCTGTCCTTAGAGTGCAAGGTGGGAAAGGAGGAGGCAAAGAACTTCCACCAAGCGAAGTGCCATCCTCTTTATCGGAATGAACAGAGAAATAGGTGTCTGGGGATAGCCCCAACAATCTCAATGCTTCCTCTACAACTTCGTCTAGATTCTCACAGAAAACACCAACATGATCACCTGTTTCATATCTGAAAAGGAAGACAAGTATGAGCAGGTGAAGTTCTCTATTATGTAGCATCTAGTTTTAAGATGAGGATAAGAGAGGAGAGGAGGTCATCATAATTGGAAAAAGAGAAAAAAAAACTTAGCAATACAGAACAAAATATTTAGGAAAGTAGTAACTTACGATAGTCCAGTGCCAGTAATATCAAATTCAAGATGGATGCAAGAACGATCAGATGCAGGTGTATGAAGCTCCTTCCTCACAGCCACATTAGACCTTCAAGTTAGAAACAAAAAACCAAGTTAGATTTCATCAAAGAAGAATACTAAAAAAATGGCCACCGGGATATCTGAAAAAACTATTCCAGTATACCTGCATGGATGTTGAGCATCATAAACAGTGTGGCCATTTGCATTGTTCCAGTTCTTATCCTTGACAGGTGCATTTGCAGGATCATAAAATACAACACGGTATTCCAAAACAGCAGCAGTGTATGGGGTAGAAACAGTTGTTGCATCATCGTCATCACGCAGAAGCTGATCTAACTCGGGCCACACTGATTCACGCCTAGAAGAGCAACATGGTTCAATAAAGGGTAAATGTAAAAGAATGAAAAAGCTTTTTATTCGAACAGAGGTGATGTTCTTTTTACCATGCAGTAAAGTCATCTTCAATGCATTGATCATCATCTCCAAGACCCACAGGAACTAGGCGTTTTGCTCCTGCAAATATAGTAAGGCCAATTTTAGCACATAGGTTCCCATGTAGTGAAAATTTGATGACATTATGTATGAACCAACTCTAAAAGAATCTTCTACTACATGGCCCAAGCATTTTATCCATCTGTGTATATTTCTGTTTGAACATTTGAATACATAAATAGAAACATTTGGATACATGTCAAGACTCACTTCATCTCACTGAAATTAGAATGCACATCTATTCAGAATTATCAAGTTAAAAGATGAACATTATAGTTCTGGATTGCAATGTATATTTAGTGATTTAAGTAATAGTATTGCCAAAAACTTCTGCATTCACCTTTCAATAAAACTTTTCCTCGTGAAACAGTCCAGTGACTAGAGGTGAGTGATAATATAGCTTTTATACTGGAATGATGTGGATATTAAGATGCATCATCATAATTCATAAAACGGAAAATTAGCTAGCCAAGATTAACAGCATTTTTAGCATCCAAGTAGCCATTACAAAAATTAAAATTCCATGAATCGAAGTGTCAGTTTATAAGCGAGGGGGAGATAAAAGAAAAATTAATAGCATACCCTGCTCAGTAAGGATTTCATCAACAACCTTCGCAACCTTGTTAAAATGTTCATACTGTCTGTTACCAAGGCCAAAAACTCCATATTTCATGTTTTGAAGCCATTCTCCCCGCTCTTTTCCCTAAATATCCAACCACACATTAAATAATACAATAACAGCTAATTAAACAAAATCACTCTAGATACAACTGCAATATCATAATTTTGCTGAAAAAAAAAATCTAACTCGTTATTGTCCCTGACTAACTACAATTAATATTTACCTCAGTGAACCATTTATAGAACCTAGCTGCATTATCAGTCGGCTCACCATCTCCATATCTACAAGTTTACCAAATTAAGCGAATCAGCAAAACATATACGAACAATATATAACACAGTTACACACAAAACACACGAATACAAAAGATAAACATATAATCATCAGAAAGAAAACGATTCAAAACAACTCACGTGGCCAAGAAGAAAAAGGCCAAACTTTCTTTCTTCATCTTCTCCTCGTATTCATCATCATCGGCCGCATAATCATCCTATTTAGAGTGCCCAAAAAAAAAAGTCAAAAGTCAAAATCACCAATTCGAGTTCAAAAATTCAAACAACAAAAGAAAAAGGAGCTCAACATTAAACTGACCAAATCTACAACTTTAAACGTCGCCTTATCATAGCGTGCTTTTGCCTCCTCAACTAGAGCCTAAGGAAAAATAAAAAAGAAATGAACAGATAAAACTAATAAGAAAAACATAAAGAAAAAGCAAATCAAGGAAACACTTATAAATAAATGTAACGGAACCTTGGCGAAGCCTTCGGCGGTGCCGGTTTGAGTACCGAAGAAGATAGTGACTTTTTTCTTTCCATCGTCAACTTCATCTTCACGATCTTTAACAATCAGAGGCTTAGGAGGAGTGATTTGCTTAGGTTTCTGAGAACCGGATCTACGCCATACCAAAACGACGACGCAGCCAACGAGCACCGCGATGGAGGTAGTTAAAATCATAACGAACTCCTTGTTCTCTAGAAGCATGGTGGCCATCTCGGCAGCCGAGTCGGCGGAGGCGTTAGAAGGGTCCATTTTCGCCTTGATTATCGCCGACATCAGATCGAGCGGCGAAACTTTCATTGAACCAGAAGATGAAGACGAAGGTTCCATTTGTTACAGAAAATTAAAGAACCGTTAATGCAAAAGACAAATGAAGGAGAAATTAGAGGCGGAGGAGATCTCTGATCGGCTTTAATGAAATAAATAAATAAATAAATAAATAAATAAATAAAATTTGGCGTCGTTGAGAGTTTGGTGGTAGTTGAGAGTTGTGAGACTAATAGAGACGGTGGGTTAAAAAGGGAGGCAAAGCAAAGCGGCAGACCCAGGTGACAAATGGAGGAATTTATTTTTGTTTAAAATATTAAGTACTTGTATATATTTTAATTATTATAAATTTTTAATATGCTTCATTATGTATTTTGTTAGATTTTCTTTGATCCGTTTTTTTTATAGATAAAATTCTACATATTACTCCGTATTTTATATAATTTGTGAATTTAAGTTTTATATTTTAATTTAATTAATATTAATTTTTGTTTTATTTGAATTATGAAATTTCAAACTTATTTAAATTAATAAATTTAAAAAGTATAAAAATTTTAAAAATATAAGACTAAATCTACAACTTAATAGCAGAATTTAATTTTTTTATTATATTTTATATATATTAATTGTTTTTTATCATAAAAGTTTAACTTTTTTATTATGTTAATTGTTTTTTACCATAAAAATTATCGAATTTATAAATGAAGGAAGCCAACGCCTACCAACCTATACTAGTCACCCACCTAACACCAAAGTTAACTCTGGTTAGATACTTCTTTTGCCAGATAACCACGGTTAGATTTAATGATTGAAGCGGCGCCGTTTCGCTTGAATAAATTCAAATTTATATACGGAAATATTGATATGTATGTAATTGTGACTTTGTGACACACGTGACAGATTAAGTTATGTAAAAGCTTACGATAAGCAAGCAATCAAGCATCGCGGTGAAAAAATATTTATCGGAGTTCAAACTAATAAAATTATAATTTAAAATATATTTTAAATTATAATTTTATTAGTTTGAAGGAATTAAATATTTTTTTAATTAAAAATATAATTTTATCATTGATTATTTTATTATTTTTAATATAATTAAAATTTTAATTTATTTTTAGGAGATCAAAAGCGATATTTCTAATTAAACGAAGTTTTAAAAACATAAATAGTATGCATTAATTCTTGGATCGACAAGAAAAATGCATTTAGCATATAGTATATTATCACATTTTATTAGATATACATATATTTTAATTTTTCAAGGTATTTATCAGAGTGAGCCCAGTAATTAATTTTTCGTATTTTATAGGTCCATTAAGAAATAGATATTAGCTACGAATATTAAAACTGTTCCATACTCGAAGTAAAAGTCTAACTCTCAACCGCTCGTTAAATATATTGATATAAATATATTTTATGGGTTTGGATATTAATTTTTAAATTTCAAAGAGTAAAGCTAAAGGTATGCTAACTTTCATTTTTTATACTATTTATTTTTGCACTACATTTCAGGAATTACGGGGTTTAGCCTCTTTCTTTCCAGAAAAAGAAATTGAAAGTTTTAGTTAGAGCTCTCCAATTTCTAAATTTCTCTTTGAGTCTTTTTAAATTTTTTAAAAATTGTAGTTAGGGTCTTCCAAAATTTTGTCCATTTTCATTTAAGTCTTTAAAACTTTTAAATGTTTTAATTAAACTTGTCAGAAAATTTAATCATTCTCATTAAATCCTTTAAAATTTTTGAAATTTCAATTAGCCACGACTATCGTACCATTAAGATTCACCACTGATTACGTGTCAATTCTCTAATATTGCATGTGGAGTCTAGACTGTCCACAAGTAAATATACCAAATATTTTTATATTCCATTTATAAATTGATGAAAAATCTTAATGTTGCATTTGGATGGAAAATTTTAAATTTATTGAAGAAATTTGAAATTATGATTTTTTAAAAGTAATTTTAAGTTATTAGAAATTAATAAAATTGAAAATAATTACAAAAAAATGTAAAAAGAAAAATACATGTATAGAAAAATATTTAACATGAGTATCATTATATTTTTAAAATATCTAAATATTATTAAGGGAAATGTATCAAGCTAATATATTAAATACTCAGTTTATCATTAATGGTATAAAATATAAAATATATTAAATTTAAATAAAATGATATTTTACTGCTTAAATTTTTTATTTTATAGTGAAGACATATAAATTAAATGAAATTGGAAAAATATATTTTTAATTTCTTTATAAATTTTAAAATTCTCGATTTTCTTTATTTTGAGACAAATAAATTTATTTTTTATTTAAAATTTTAAATTTTTGAAGAGATTTTAAAATGTTATCATTTATATGGGCTTATTAACTCTGGGCTGTTTTTCTTAACCAAAGATTTGTGGGTGACAGAAGCCCAAACTTCATATTTCTTACCCAAAACAAGCCCAAAGTGTAGAGCTATTTCAAAACGCCGCCGTTAGACTTTTCCTTCCCGCTTTCGGTCAAGAGGGAAGAAAAAGAATCCTCGCTTTTTCATGGATCAACCAATAAGACAATTCCACGTAAACAAACTCAATTAAGCTGGCCACGTTAACGCGCATCTTCGCGGTTTCTCTCAACATCAAAAGTCAAAACCCTACTTATTATTATTCTTATTATACTGTATTCGACGATTCAAAAATTTGTCTATTAAGCTTAAAATATCAGGTCTTACATCTCTCTATTCTTTTTTTTTTAATCCACGTCTCGTTATTATTATTATTATTATTTTAATTATTGATTTAAGTATCGATTATAAGCAGAAATCTGGTAAATGTTTTGATTTTTGAAAAAAAATTAAGGTATTTGATTTTGAATTTAAAGTATTGGTTTGTATTTTTTATTTTGAAAATAGAAGGGATTGAATATCGGTGATGTTGGGCGCTTTAAGGAGAAAAGTTGCGATTGGAGGCTCGTCAGCCTCGGTTAGAACTTCTAAATCTAAGTTTTTTGAATAGTACTTCGTTTAAGTAAAGCCCTTGGATTTATTTATTTATTTATTCAATTTTTTTCAGGTATTAGGGAAAGCGATTCGGCCAGGTATTTCAGCATCTAGAGTTTCTGTCAATGTTGGAGAAGAGGTAAATATTCGAGTAATTCATGCTTATAGTTCATTTTTATTTGAATTTTGATCGATCGTATTTTTCTTTTATTTGTAATTGATGTCGAACATGCTTGATTTGTTTAGGCTTTGTCTCAGTAAATGCTGATATAAAATAAGAAGATAGTAAAGAATGCAAGATTAACATTTCTTTTGAAGAATGCAAGATTAACATTTCTTTTGTTTCCTTTTCTTTTAATATATAAAGAACAATTAGTGAAATTGTAATTGCAATTCAAACTTAGTCCTGTCATTTTGATGGTAAAAACCTTTCATTTTTTCATTAATTTATTAGTTGCTTTACGCTTGCTATTTTCACTTTTGGAAGCAAAGAGTCAAACATTAAGTAGTTAAAGCCATGTTACCCGGATTTTTCATTTTCTCGAAAGTATGTGTTGGACACCTATGCTCGACGTATATTATATGGTCCTTCAAATATATGAAACCACTCTTAAAAAATCGAGCATACTTGTATCAAACACATGTCCCAATCAGACACTCATCCCGTTTCGAATAATTCAGAGTACAAGCAATAATCAAATAGAAGCTGTTGTGTTTTTTTAATCATTTTGGATTTTTATTCATCATTCATCCAGTAGTAAATATTCTCGGAAGATTTGAATTTCATGTGTTTGAACAGATTCTATTACTTCAGCCTAGAGGAATTGCCCATGTCCGTAACTTTTCTCATCTCATTCTCCCAGGTAAATCTTCTGGGTGGTTTTGTTCTGATGTTGGCAAAATTTTGTTAGTTGCCTCTGTTATTGAATGAAAACTATTTCATGATTATTACAGGTTGTTCTGTTGGTTTAGCAAAGACAAGGTTAGTTTGTTCTGAACTTTCTAATGCACTTGTGGTAGGAATTCCACTATCATTCATTTATCATTAGTTCATACTGTGAGGGTATGTGTTGACTGCTGTATTAATCTCAGGATGTTTGTATGTCCAATTACCGTATGTATATATATTAATAGAAGGACCATTTCGATGCAAAATAGTCCATCTCATTGTTGTTTATCACGAAACTAGGTTAATTAGGGCAATTAGAAAAGTAAATTTTATGCTCATATACATACATATATTTTAAAGTTCTTTCAATCAATTTGCTGCTTCTCAGCACTTCTTTCCCCTGACAGCTTTTCTTATGTGCAGGGATGTCTTTTCTAGCATTCAGTTAGAGACTATCATGCAAAAGTCATGCAGGGCTTTCTCTTCTGGAGGGGGTATGATATTGATTAATTTACTTAATGATATTTATTTTGCTGAGGCTTTTTATCATTTTTCTGTTATTGTTTTATTTTAAACCATTATTAATACATGGGTGTGTTCTTTTGGTTAAGAATTTGTTTCCCATGCCTTAGAAGTGTTAATTTGATCACCACATAACCTGGAATATACCTTTAACATCTGAATATTATCAAACCTGTTTTTTGGTTTGCAGTTGGGCAGCCCAAGGTGTCTGGTCAAGAGTTACTAGATCAGAGGCAATATGTGAAAATAAGAAAATAGTTTTAGTTCAGAAATTCTTATAAAATTTCTCTTTGGAAAAATGTGAGGGCATAGCATGAAAATTTTGGCTGTAATTTAGTTGTATAATGATTTGGAGTAGAAATTCTATGGTACAAGATTTGCACCTCTGCCTTTTTTGGCATTTTTATTCATTTTTCACTTGCAAAAGTACATATTGTTGAGGAGTGGGTGTCTGCTTGAAAATGACTGTGCATTCCTTTTAGTTCTTTATTATCTTAAAAATAAAAATATTTTGGCTTCCCGAATCAACTTGTGCAGGGGATCTGGTCGATGTTGTTGTCCCTTTTATGGGAGAATCAATTAGTGATGGCACTTTAGCAACATTCTTGAAAAGTATGTTTTCTACTAATTTGATTTCCATCCATCACTCTGGCACACTTGTTTTCATTGTTGTAAGTGCTTGATTTTGGGTATATGTGAATTGAATTTTCGAGAGCAGAACCTGGTGATTCAGTAGCAGCTGATGAACCAATTGCTCAAATAGAAACAGATAAGGTACTATTCTTCACCTTTTCTTGTATCAGAGAGATATGTGTTTATTCCACTAATACTGCAGTGTTTATTTTCATCAGGTAACAATTGATGTTGTCAGTCCCCAAGCTGGTGTGATACAAGAGGTAATTTTTCAACAATTTTGGATCTATGGATCACACTTGCATGCATGCATGTATCTAGCTTGTTGGTCATTCCTAGATTCTTTCCATTCCGTGTCGTGACTTGTAATGTTTTTCCAGTATGTAGCAAAGGAAGGAGATACTGTGGAAGCAGGTGCCAAGATTGCTGTCATTTCAAAGTCTGGTGAAGGAGTAGCACCTGCTGCTCCTGCTGAAAAGAAATCAGAAAAAGCTGCTTCCAAGCCATCTCCTCCAGCTGAATCTGTGAAGGAAGATAAGCCAAAAGCTAAAGTTGAAGCTTCTCCTGCTGCAGAGAAGCCTAAACCCCCTTCTTCTCCACCTCCCAAGCAAACTGCTACTGAACCTGTACTTCCACCGAAGGAAAGGGAAAGAAGAGTAAGTCTTTTCATTCAGTTTATATCCAAATTATAACTTTGGTGAAAAATTATGTTAGCATCATAGAAAAGAATCCTGAATGTATTGCTTCATGATTACAGGTTCCAATGACAAGGCTTAGGAAACGGGTTGCTACACGATTGAAAGATTCCCAGAATACTTTTGCAATGTTAACAACGTTCAATGAAGTTGACATGTGAGTTCATTTTTGCCACATACATTAGTTCTTTGTATCAGGTGTTAGTCACCCTGCCTGCCTGTGCTACCCGACTTTCTGAACCATTTCTATTTGTCCGTACTTAACATTTTGCTTCCCTTTTTCAAAACTAATTTCTGTGAATTTGTTGAGAGCACTTTATAAAGGCTATGGTGTGTTCATGATAAATCTGACTCCATGAATTTGTTTACTTTTCTTATTGGTTTGCTTCGTGTTGCAGGACTAACTTGATGAAGCTCCGATCTGATTACAAGGATGCTTTTGTTGAGAAACATGGTGTCAAGTTGGGATTTATGTCGGGATTTGTTAAAGTATACAATGATTTGTTCTTGAAATGCTCACATATGCATTGCTGGCCTGCCTTCACCATAGCCTTGGTCTCTCGTTTTTTCATAACCGTTACCTGTTTTTTGTTTCAGGCTGCTGTTAGTGCACTTCAACATCAGCCTATTGTAAATGCTGTAATTGATGGGGATGATATTATTTATAGAGATTATGTAGATATCAGCATTGCTGTTGGTACTCCAAAGGTTATCTTTCTTCTTGATTGTCTTGCTTTAACATTCTTTTTATTTTCCAAATTGCAATTTAGCCATTCAAATAACTTGCTGAACCTGGGATTGTCAGTCTGTCTCTCAACATTTTATCTTGGCTAATTTCGAAGAAATTTATAAAGCTCTGGGTTTTATGCGTGTAAAAATTATAGAAATTAAAAAGTGAAAGCATTTATGAAAGTTGGAAAGAGTAATCAATAGGTTCAAAAGTGACCTTTGACAATTAAAGAGTACTATAGATTTGTTCAAGGGATATTTTAGATTGCTCAGATTTTTCATTTTTCTTGAAGTATTCACGTCACTTGTGTCAAATCTATATCACGACATAAGAATAGAAATATGAACCACCTAGGACCCTCCAAGTAACGCTGTTATTTTTTACTTGTTTTTGTTGTTAATTAAGATGCTTTATTTATTCCATGCCAAGTAAGAAAATGTGATTTCTCGAAGATTAGACGTGTCTTTTCTCATTTTGTTTTGCTTTTTGTTGATGTTAAGCTTTTTGGTCCTTTTATCTTTCCTTCTAGGGGCTTGTCGTTCCGGTAGTTCGTGATGCTGACAAGATGAATTTTGCTGAGATAGAGAAAACAATCAACAACCTTGCTAAGAAAGCAAATGATGGGACCATTTCAATTGATGAAATGGCTGGAGGCTCATTTACGATATCCAATGGTGGTGTCTATGGCAGTCTTTTGAGTACCCCCATCATCAACCCTCCTCAGGTTCGTGGTTGCAAACTATAAACTGTATGAACGTAGACATACTTGTAGATGTATGAATGAGGGTTCAATACATGTGACTTAATCCGTATTGGTGGAGGTGTTTGGTCACTTTCAAGTTTCTCGTTTTCAATTTTTGCTTGTGGACTAAACTGTTCTTTTTCTGCAGTCGGCGATCTTGGGTATGCACTCAATCGTGTCCCGACCAATGGTTGTTGGAGGTAATGTAGTGCCGAGACCAATGATGTACATTGCACTCACTTATGACCATAGGCTGATTGATGGAAGAGAAGCAGTATTCTTTTTACGACGTATCAAGGATGTTGTCGAAGACCCTCGGAGGCTGCTACTCGATGTCTAAAAGGCCTAAATAGCAACTGCCGTGATAATTTTCATGCTTTTTTTTCCGGCACACTTAGCATTGGATGTATATCTCCTATCTAAATGAACACGAATAAATGCCTGAAGTTTTGTAGGGTTTCATTTGTTGATTCACCCGTAAACGAGTTCCAAAATCGCGGCTGGCCATCGTTGAACTGTTCTCGAGTTTGCTGATGTGGCAACTATGGTGTTCTTTCTATTTTGCACTAAGTTGTTTGAAGTTCCGGTATAGAAAGGGTGGGCATAGTACCACTGCTAGCTTAATGTATTACCCATAAATCAAACATTTGTGACACTTTTAAATGTGAAAAAAAAATTCAGACATGGACAGTTTGAATTTATTATTGGATTAGTGTTATTTAGTTTATACGTATGAGAAGTTGGCGAGCTTTCAAAAATTAAGTTTTCAGTCAACTTTAATTATACAAATTATTACAATTTTTGTAATGTTGTGTAGTTGTCCAATTACATAAAATATTATTCGATTACATGGTATATTATAACATTTATTACAATTTGTGTAAATTACATTAATAGTACCCAACCATGAAATTTTTTTCTTAAATTACAAAATGATCATTTAATTATTTGCCTGTTTTGATCCTTAGATGGCTAAAGTAAAAATGAAGTAACAAAAAAAAAACAAAATTGAATAGTTGAATGATAATTTTATAATTTTTTAATAGTTGAGTGATCAGAAAAAAAAATTTACTGATAGTTGAATGGTCAATTTATAATTTTTCATAATTAAGTGATGAAAAAAATTGAAGAGTTGGAATGAAAATTTTTGTGATTCTATTTTATTAACAAACAACATGCAGCTAAGGCTTAGTTTAGGAATACTCCTTAAAAATACTTTTGAGAAAAAAATATTTTTTTAGAGAAGCTAAAATTTTCAGCTTCTAAAAAAATACTTTTGAGCTAATTTTTAACTTCAGATAAATATTTTTTCTCTTAAAAAAGCAGTTTGTTTAGACCACTATTTTCCCAAAAATATTTTTTATCTCAAAAATATTTCTTAAAAATAATACTATACACAACTTAAATTACTAAACGCCAGGCCATAAAATTCTATGAATCCTTTTATCTGCTTTACTCCAAAATCGTATATGGTCAGGCATTGTAGATTTTCCAGCATCTTGAACCCTAACAGGACAAGATCATTTGATTGGTTGCGCTCATATGGGACCACCAATCTAGACAATATCTAAATCCCAAAATGGAGTAAACGTCAATCTAATTTTGCAAGTGAGCAAAGGAAAAAACAAGTGTTCGGTCGATTCCATCGTATTCGCGATGGGATTTGTCCATCACAATTTTAGGTGTCACATGCACTAACGTCCTGAAAATATGTCAAATTCTAAGATTAAAAAATAAACGTAATGATTTATTTTTTTAATTAAAAAATTATTTTAATTTTTCGTTTCTTTTAATTTTTAGTTTTATATTATTTATCAAATTATTTCTAAAATGTTTATTAACTTTAATAATGTAACATGCACATAAAATACCATGTGAACCAAGTATTTAAATTTTTTTAAATTTAAAAAAAATATTTTTATATTTTCAATAATTCTTATATTTTTAATAATTTTTTAAAATTTTATATTTTAAAAAATTAATTAATTATTAATGTAACATCTATGTAACAATTTATATTCATGTCGCATCAACAAAATTAACAAACATTAAATTTTCTATTCATTTTAATGCGATTTAACAAATAACAAATTTAAATGTCAAAAATAAAATAAAATGCTAAAATAATATTTTTTTGTAAAATTAAAACAAAAAATTAAATAAAAAGAACATGTTCAATTTTATTTGAATCAATTTTTACTCTCCCCATAAAACCATACATTCATGAATCAAATTTAGACTCAAATCTACTATAGTATCAAAGAAATCCCCATTTCAAAATTCAACCCAAATCCCCTTTGGCAGCATTTAAAAACTTATTACTTAAAATTAAACTATTTAAAAATATAATATTCATAATAAATATTCAAATCTATAAATTTATTAAGCATCTATTTAATAATAATTTTAAAATTCTTAAAATATATTTTTTCTTTTTTATTTTTAATATATCTTAAATCTCAACTAATTTATCTATAATATAGAATATAGATATTAAATTATTATTTATATAATAAATAAATTTCAAATTTTTAAATCTATATTCCGAAAGCATTCAAGCGTCAATAATATGTAAGATTAACATAACTAGAGACCTGATAGGTACCCGACCCCCTCAATAGAAAATTTCCAAAAGTAAAATTACACTTTAGTCTCTCAAAAGTGATAAAAATTTAATTTAATTCTTTAAAAATTATAAAGATATATACTATTAAAATGATAAAATTACATTTTTACTATCGTAAAAATTATAATTTAATTTCGACCCCTCTAAATTTTTTTTTCTTCTCCGCTGAATTTATCAACGAGGAGCAACGTACCTTTCAAACAATATGGTAGATCATAAAAATATGTAACCTTAGCTCTCATAAAAGCTAAAATTAAGTTGCATCATTAATTATAAGTATATAGCAAGTAAAATTCTTTCCTAATAAAAGCTCCTACCACACCCAACATTATATTTACATGCAAATTATCATTAGATACTAAATCCCACTCTCTTATTTTTATAAGAGTAATACTTAGCACTGCATATTATACATACCAAAGGGGTTTAAATGTTGAACAGTGATTACTTTATGCAGCCTCTGCAAATCCAATGTGCATGTTTCCATAGTCGAAAACCGTATGGAACTTGCCCATAAACACGTCGCCCAAGATCCTGTATATCGACCGAATGGAAATATTAGTATGATTTCGGATATTCTTTGCCAGCCTAGAATAAAAATCTAATATCAGAGTGGTGAAGTATATAAAGAATACCAGAGTGGTCCGCGAGGCGGTGGTACATCAAGAGCACCGAATCCGCTAATGCATTGAGCTAGCTCTCCGTCACCAACTTTTAGAATGTACTGATTTCCGGTCATCAAAAAAAAAAAAAAAGGCAAAAGGAGGTCAGGAACAGAATCGGTGAACACTAACATGATATTGCACCCAAATCGATTGGTTTATAATTCATAAGTCCTATCCAAACCGGTAATCAAGTAATTATTGATACGCACGGTGGTATCATTACTGGTCTAAGCTGATATGACGACGAACATTATGATCATGAATTACATCGAAGGAAAAGGCTGGCATAATACATCATACCTGCTCAGGGGTAAGCTCAAGTATCTTTCCACCGATTGTGAAGGCGACACTAGGCATAGAAGATAGGCTGTTACAATCAACAACTGATTCTCCCATTGGACTAGGCAACCGGTCACAGAGCTGCAATTATCAATTTTGGCAAAAGGTAAGCACCTTTTTGTTAAACTTGCCGGAATTTACAAAATGGTTGAAGGGGGGTATGTTTATTCACCTCATTGACGTAATCAAGTATACGCTCCTGAGTCTGGTTCTGTTTAAGTTGGCTTTGCACCCATATGACTGCCATCTCACAAACAGAACACATTGCATCATGGACATTACCAGAGGCTTTTCCAGCATTCTCATTCACAACACTTTCAATTCCCATACTGAAAACGATAAAATTTACAAAAATTAATGAAGTAACAGAACATATTTTTGAAAAGACGTGTACTAATATTTCTAAGCTAGCTGATTCGAGCTATGTTGACGATTTCACTCAAGGCATGAAACAGAGAGAAAAGGAAACAGAAAGATATGTGGCCAACCTTACATCTCGAGTTCCATCAAATGAACACAAACCTATTTGTGAGCAAACTTTCAGTGGTTGGTCCTGTCAATGCAGAAAAATAAATACTATAATTAGGCAGCCGACCAATAAACTACCAGAATCTTATTCTGACAATATCCCGATACCATGCAGCTGCAACACAACAATCACATGTTTAAATGGAACATATACCTTCGATAATAGCAAGTCAATTATTGTTTCTCCGTATTCTGAAACTACAGTCTTGCATTCTTGACTTACAACCCCTGTTGCACCAATAGCAAGATTGACTTGAGCAATAATAGCCTGAAAACATAGTATAAGAAACAATATCACCATTGAAAGATCTGACTAAATAGCCAATGCATGCACCAGGTTTATAGTACATCCAGAGAATTGTTTGAAGGAAATGGGTGCAGCTACAAGCTTAGAAGTGTTAGTTAAAGAAGAAAAACTGTCGTGGATAAATTATAAATCCAATTTTTCCACGATTATCATAGAAAGGACAAAACATGGATACAACCACCTTGCTACACAAGTGCAGCTACACAAGCGTGTATGCACATGTAATATACACATATAGGGATACAAACCGTAGGTCCAGTCAACAAGGAAGTTCCGGAATCAACAATAGCACTGCAGCCACTGGCACAAAGTCCTGAAAAATGTCAAAGAAAGTAAGGAAACCAGTATAAGACTAAAATATTTGCCAGTCCCTTATCAGCTTTATCCTGTCAGGCATAATATCATAAAAAAGGTATGCAAACTTCTTCTTAAGATAATTTTGAGGACAGTCTCACCAGTTGTTTGGTCACCAATCAGAACATCACCCATATCGAACTGCAAACTCGAAAAAACAGTAGCATTACTGAAATGAATACTTGACATCAAATATTATATGAAAACAAGGGAAGTTTAGAATCCTAACCTGCCAGTATCCTTTCTGTGTTACAGGAACATAAGTGTGTTCCCCCTTGTAATGTTTTGGATCCATCCCGCCAAAAACCACTTCTCCGCCAACATCATCCTCAGGATTGCGGTTAAGCCAAAATGAAAAAACTGGTTCATTAACAAGACCTTGATTGACCATGTTGTACCTGTAGCACTTAACAAAATTAATACTCTATGCAATGGCAGTTGCGTCATTAATTCTTACACAATAAACATCTTCTGTCAAAATATGAGACCAACAACGCATAAAAGCACATAAAAACTAAAAGGTACCATTGCATACCATACAGGCACAGCATTTCCAACTGAAATCTCTTTAAATCCAAGTCCAAGTATACCATCAAACTTGGCAATCAAAAATGTTAAGCTGGACTCCTTTGTTGCCTCAATAAATTCCTAAACAGATAAAGAAGAAAACTTTACTTTTTAGAAACCTGGACCATCAACAATAGAGTACCAGTGAAATACAGCGTAAACATATAATAACAAATAATTTACCAAACATACCTGATGTTTAACTACAAGATCACCAACTGTTACATGGTCCTCACTAAAGAATCCAGAAATAGCTCCAGTGCCATATTGGATATCCGCTGGTTTACCTGCAAGTACTCAACAAAGGAAAGTACATAGGCATTAACTTCATTATCCTCACTTTGACTGCAATAAACAAGTGTAATATCCTTCTTGTCATCCTTCCACGATCAAAAGCACACAGAATTAATTATGAATAAGTAATAACCAACACACGAGACTTTTTATTCATCTAAAAAACAGAAAGAAAACAAGATATTATAAAAGTAAAAAGAGTAAAGAACACCAAATTCAACTACCACATCTGTTCTAATTAGCATTTCTAGATAGATCAAAAGAAAATAACCAGTTTATCAGTGGATTTCAGGAAAGCTTGAATGGATGCAGAAACAAACCATTAGCCTTGTAGGTACGTGAACGGCTTGATTTATATTTTCGATGGAAATAGCATGCTATCTGCACCCATACAACAACAACATGTAAGAAATATTCCAAATCAAGTGTCCAATTCTTGAGCACTTCAATGTCAATTTAAGGAATAAAACTCACCGAGAAATAACATTTAGATGAAGGAACCCACAAATTAGAACTCCCAGTGTCAAATATCACAGTGAAGTTCTGTGTAGGAGTGCCAATACCAATCTCACCAAAGTACTGAGCATCCATGTAGTTCTTTAGTGCCACAATATCAATGTCCTCTGATTCCCCCAAGTTCCCATGAAGACGATACTTTCTAAGAAAAGCTTCAGATGCCTTTTCCTCCTTGGATTCAAGGTGTGCAGCCATCCGATTGTTTCGGTCAATCTTTCTCTTTTTGAGTCCAATTCTAACAAATCTGTCATTAGGCGTGGAAAAGACAATAGGAAACAGAAGAAGACAAAGAAAAATAGTGGCCGTAGTAGTTTTGCCTATTGTCCCCATTCTGATAACTACAAGTCTGCAATTGAAAGACAACAAAAGAAAGATTGCAGTCAGATATGATACGTACTCCAAACGGAAAGCTTCAAAAATATGATACAAACGCACAACTAGAAACAGTACAACTGGAAACAGTACTTTCACATGAAAACTAGCACACAAGCCACTTTTTGCTTACACAGGGATCAAAACCATCTCTATTTCACCTATGCCTAAAACATATAGTCAAATACGTTGCCATGTCAAGTTTATTAAGGTCAAATTAATTTGATTAAAGCTAAGAGAAATCTTAAATATAGTTGCTCTACACTTCAATTAAGTGAAAGTCAGTATCCCGCAAGTTCATGTTAGACTACCGGAGAAAAAAGCAGAAACAGAATCTTATCTTCTTAGAACTTCAAAACAAAATCATCAACTTAATTCAATTGAACAGTGAAGTCAAAAGAGATTTCACTTAAATGTCAATTAGTTACTCTTCCACTTCTCTCAGGTTCCAAACACTAAAAATTTCACAGTATCTCATCACATAAACGGAAAACACAACAAAAAGATAACTACAAACTTAAACAGATAACTTGAACTTCGATAGTTACACGGTCAACTCAAAAGTCAAAACCAAAAATAATCAAAGCCAAACAGTAAATCTTTTAATTTAAAATTTTTTTCCATGAAATATCAGTTTATATCATCACATACTCCAAATATCGCAACTATTCATCAATCAAAACAAAAAAATTCAAAAAATAACTAAAGAAAAAGAAGAGAAAACTCACAGAAGAAAAAAGAGTAATCCAAAGGAGATAGAGTAAAGAAGATTAGAACCAAAAATAAAAAGTAAAGATGAATTACATGAATAATTTCAATATAACAAACGAAAGCTACTTACAATTTCGATGATGGATTTGAGATGAAATGAAGACGAAATGAAAATAAAAGGAGATATTCTCTTTTCTAGATCCTTTTTGAGGTGTGTCTCTCAACTATCCATTCCTTTTGTTTCCTGATTTTTCTTCTTTTCTCAAGTAAGAGAGAGTTTAATTAGTGGATTTCTTGGAGAATCATAACCGTACACGTGGAGAGTGATTACAGGCTATTCATTATACCTTTTTTGTTGTCGACTTGGAGTGTTGAATTAGCGGACTTCTTGGAGAATCGTAGCGGTTCATTTATTTTGTTTTTTTTCCTTGTTGTGTAAGAAATGGAGAGCGTGATTGAGTACGGTTGAGTGTATGACGATTTTGGGTGAGGGAGCGATTTGATATAACCATAATACTGGATTGTACATATGGGCCCATGCATAATAAATGGGATCATTTTTGTTATACAGTAAACCCATAAAAAATAGATCGAAATATGAAAAATATATACCGGTTGAGTCTTAACTCAATTGATATTGATATTGACATTGTTATCAATGTAGAAAAATATGAATTCGAGTGCTTTCAAATACATTATTCTCCTATTTATGAGTTGGGAGAAATTATGTCTAATTTTAGATATTATGATAAAAAGAACAAATATAATGAGATTGTTAAAAAAAATTTGCATGAGCGGTCATAGATAAATATATTTGTTTAGTTGAAAATTTTATATTTTAATTTTTTTTAAATAGTTGGTGATTTTTTAGGATAAATAGGTAGTTTTTTTTAAAAGGCTTAATGACAAATTTGGCCACTAATATTTACATATTTTGTCAAAATGGCTCTAATTGTATTTTTGATCTTTTTTTGCCATCAACTTTTGTTCTTTTTTTAAATTGCATTTTCTAATAGATTTGATAGAAGTACAGTTAAAAAAGTTAACGGGATGATTTGAAATTTCATACGTGGAATATTTTTAATGAGACGTAATTTATTACTTAAATAACTCAATAAAATAATTACATGTGGAAATAATAAAATAAATAATTCATGAAGTTAAAAATTTAACTCTTAATTTTGAAACCTTTTTTTAGATAATTATATTTATTTTTTAATTTAAGAGTTATTTTTTAAAATTTCATGTATGATTTATTTATTTTATTATTTTTCATATGTAATTATCTTATTGGGTTACTTAAGTAATAAATTACATCTCATTAAAAACATTTCACATCATCCACGTTAATATTTTTAACGGTACGTTCAGCAAATTTATTAAAAAAAACAGTTTGAAAAAAAAAAACAAATGTTGATAGCCAAAAAAAGGCTCAAAAATATAATTAAGGCCATTTTGACAAAATATGTAAACGTTAATGGTAAAATTTGTCATTAAACATTTTTTAAAAAAATACATAAGAAATGAATGTTAGTTGAAAAGTGAATGTGATAGTTGAAAATAAACCACTTTTAATTTTTTTTAAATTTAATTTTTTTATGAAAAAAAGTAAAATATTTGAATAAATATCTTTCTAAAGTTTTCATTCTTGATTCAAAAGCTATCCAACTTAAAACACAAATCGCTCAATTTTTTCAAACTAAAACTTTGCTTTGTCAATGGTGGTATTTATTGATCACGACTTCTTCAACGTTTTTTTTTTTTGGCTTTTATTTTATTTTTAATTTCAGTTCACATTATTATAGCTTTGTTTGTAGTTTTAAGGTATTATTTTGTCTATATTTTTCGAGATTTTTGTTTTACCCATTTTGTTTTCTTTGAAAGTAATTTTTAGTTTCTAGTCAAGTTTTGACATATATATATATATATATATATATATATATATATGAGGTTTGTCAATATAAAGGTGTCGCTAAATTTATTAGGAATCATTCTCAAATAATTTTATTATGATAGATCATAGTGATGATGATTAATCCAATATGATGAGGAAGAAAATAGGTCATTTGAGACTTATCATTTTATACATCACTGATACGATGGGTCTCTCAAGGCTTTTGGCAATTGTTTCTTATTTGACTGTTATTCATCATCAGGTTGATTTGATGATGGTAGGGTCATGCAAATTTCAATGATTTAATCAAATTGATATATCTCTAGTTTGTTTCTGAATTATTCTAATGTTGCAGTTACTGTTAATTTGTCTTTCTCTTTTTTAGATGATTTTTGATATCGTTTGTATAATGTGTTACGTCTTTATAGTTTTATTGTTCATAGCTCCTATTAGAGTTACCCATAAATAGGAAGATAATACGCTTCAGCGCACTCGAACTCACATCTTTCTATATTAACAACAATGTCCATACTCAATTGATTATTTTTTATTTTTTTAAAATATTAATTAACACGTTCACAACCACATACATAATCTTGTTTAATTTTTAAATATTAAGTTTAAATTGATAAAGTAAAAAATAATGATAATATATGATGTATGGTACTTTTCTTTAAATATGTCATGAGAATGTCAATTTTTTTTAGACAACTGTATTTTCAAACTTGATTTTATTTTGCTAATCAAAATTATTTTTAATTTTTTTAAATGATTTATTTTTAGGTGACCAACACATCTAACTACAAATATTAACTCCATAAAAAGTTTATTTTTTTATGATAAATAGGCAGTTTTTTAAAAAATTAATATGTGAGAGAAATGGATGTGATTGTTGAAAATAAATTATAATAGGTTTATTATTTAAATTTGTCTTTAAGAAAAAAAAAAGGTAAAATATTTAAACCAGATTTTTTTTATTTTAAGATATAAATGGTGTTATTTTCTCATGATATCAATTCAGTTAAGAGTTTTATATATAATATAGAAATAGATACAATATGACATGTTTAAACACAACTTTTTAATGTTCGTGTTGTATCACAGTTTTAAAATTGTATACATGTGAATTTCAAGTCGTGATTTATTAGTCGAGTGTTCAAATTTCCCAAAAATAATATGGGTTCGAATCACTATTGTACCAAAGCTTTGAATTCTAAATTAGTTTTTTGAGTTGCAAAATACTCCCTTAATTATTATTTTATAATTTTAAATAAAGAGCTAATAGAATCAGTTGGTTAAATCAGTTAATAGAACCAGTTGGTCAAATTAGAGGTGCTTATGAGGCCTAAGCATGATATTAATATAATTTATGTTTGTCCAAACTCGGCCTGGCCAGAAATATTGGTATAAAATTTTGTCCAAACTTACTGCCCATATTTGCAAAAAGATAACCTAAGCCCATTTTAGTCTCGCCCATATTATTTTTAAATTTATTTTTTAAAATATTTATTTTATTATTTAATAATTTTATACATTTTTTATTTATTGAAATTTTTTATATAGTCATCTTAACATTATTTTAATGTTTACATTAGAGTAGTATTATATACTTAGTATATGTTTATTTTTTTAATGTGTTCTAAATTACATAATATATAAAAATAACATAATATAAAATATTATAAATTTAAAAATGGGTCAGGCTGAACTTGGGCCTTAAATGTTCAAGCCTGAGCTTGACCATATTTTAAACAAACCTAATATTTTTACCCAAACTCTCCCAAATTACAAGTGGGCTTTCAGGCCTGGGTGGGTAGTCAAGTCCATGAATAGGTCTAGGTCAAACTAACTACTGCAATCAACAATTAACCAATTGCCAAACAAGACCTTATTTAAAAGCGTTTAGCAAAATTTACATGACAACTGAAAGCTAATATATGTAAAATGACAAATAAGAGCATGCCATTTTTTTTTGTTTATAATACTTTATTCTTTATTGGGTGAAATTATTGAAATAAAATACTATTACCAATGAATTAAAACATCCATTATAAAAATTAATTAGTGAATATTTTTGAAAATTTAAATAAACAAATTTATTAAGTTTCTTATTTGCAAATATTAACCTTGTGGAAATTGATAAATATTAATAATGTATCAATATAATTGAAAATTATATTATTATTCATAATTATGTCATGTTCTTAGTATGTAAATTAATGATAATTATGTCACACTCTGAATAAATTTGTCAGGTGGCATTTTGCACAAGTAAATTAAAATTAAATTAAGATTACATAAATATTCAATGATGAATGGGCTCGATTGAAAATTTCTTGTGGCAATGTTGATTTTTGTAAATTCAAGATGGATTTTTTTTCTTTAGATTTACTTTGGACTTTGGAGGTGAGTGAAAATGAGAGGATGAATGTTATTGATATATTGACATCTCTATTAGGTTTGAGAGCATGTGACAAAAGGAGTAATTTTTTTAGCAATCATGGTCAAATATGTCATTTCAGATATCTCATTCTCAACTTTGGAGGTTTTAACTCATTAAGTTCTTACAAACCTCTATCCTCCAAACACTATAATCAGAGGGTTTGACTACACAGTCTAATTTTATTTGTTCCCAAATTAGTAAAAAAAAAGTCTAAAACTCTGATATCCACATATTTTCTGTTTTTTTTTCTTTAAATTACTAATTAAGGGCTATGGGATGTTCCACGACCACATACAGAAAATCTTGTTTTAGTTTTCTGTTGGTCATTCAAGAAAGCTGAAATGGAAACGTAAAACATGAACAATTTTCCAAGATGTAGAATTGAATGTTGAATCAAACTGGTTGATTTCCAATTTCCGTAAATTAGAGTGTTAAAGAAATTGATTTAGTCATTGTAATAAATATCATAAATTGCGGAGACTAAGGAAAATCCAATAAAACTCTAAAGAAATTCAATAAAAATTTCCAAATTTTGGAAAAAGGATCTTAAAATATTATAAAAATTAAAAATATATATTAGATTTTTTTAATAAAACGAATTTATCAGTTAACAATTCAAACAACAATAAAATTTCCTCTTTCTTTCTTTATTTGCAAAAATACAAAAATATAAAAATTCAAAAAATTCATTAAAAATTATAACAAAAAGATATATATTTATTAGAAAATTTTAAAAAACTATATTAATTAACAGTTCATTATCTAAAAGAGTTTTTTTCTGACACTTCTCTTTTGTAAGTTTTATTAGAAAATTCGTCTTTCTACAAATTCTTTTAGATTTTTATTGATTTATTATTTAAACAGTTAAAGTGATATTATACCATTTAAAAAAATATTTCAAAAAAACCTGTTCCTTAATGATTTTAATGAATATTATTGTTTTTCATTTTAAATAAATTTATTTTTTATAATTTTTAATGGATTTCATGAATTTTTTTTAATTTTTTTTTGTATTTTTTGATGTTTTGAAAAATATTTATTTTTACCTTTTTTTAATGATAAGATGTCATGTTATTATTTACTGAATGTGCATGAGACCTATGCACCGATAGTGTATCAAATATTTTCTCATAAAATAAATAAAAGACAATTAGAATTCAAAAAGAAAAAAAACTAAAAAATAAATAATTGTTTGTTTATGTTTTTTTTTTCAAAATTTTAATTATACTTAATTTAATTAAATTGGAAAAGTTATTAGATGTAAATGAGTGTATAATATGCTTTGGATGTATTTAAAAATCAAGGTTGTCACACTATTTTATTGGTGTCTAAAAATCATAGATTTTAGGATCATACTATATTATTTATTAAGCCACTAACCGAGTTGGTGTCACCCTCAACCGGGTCACCAATTCGGTCAAAAAATTACGAAAATGCCCAGTAATTAAAAAATATTATTCAAACGTATTTTAGCCTTTTCATATTAACAAAAACCAATTAAAATATGCACTAATTAGATTTGTAAAATATTAAATTTATCACTCAACTAAAGCGTTATTTTAATGTATTTTATATTTTTTTATTTTAATATACTCAATTTATTGTCTACATTAATTGTATTTTAAATATGTGGTTTACACATCATACGTTTCATTATTTATTGTATGCTAGTTTTTAACAAACATTTGTATTTTAAATATGTGGTTTACACATCATACACATGTGATAAAATTTTTAATTTTTTACAAATCATTTCTATGACTATTAATAATCCACTCGAACCCTTGAAACTGAAGATAATATATTTTTAAACTCACTCAAACTCATATTTTTAAAATATTGTAATAACAACTATGTCAACTAAATTGAAAGTAAATTATCATTTTTGTAACAAATAGGAAAAAAATATTAATTTCATGATATAAATTTAATTAAATGATGTGACTTTTTTTTTTAAGAAAAATAAAATGTAGTGTTTTCAAGAACATGACATGGTCAATCTATCTCATTTAATTTGCGAATATGTTATTGATTAGATTGAATGAAACAATTTAAATTTTTTTCAAAGTTTTACAAATAAAATTATAAGTATACGTTCGAGGAACCACAAATATCAAACTATAACAATATGTATTGTTTGAGGAATCACAAATTAAAATTAAATTTAAATCATTACAAGACAACGGAATAAGAACTTGTACAATCTAGACTAAAGGCAACAAACTATACTAAAACTCACATATGATGATAAAAATTAAACATAGAACCCGAACCCAATATGATTTAAACTCGAATTAAAAACCCGAAACTCATAATTCCCTTCATAATCCCGTTCAAAAATTTTGTTCGTGTAGTCTTTATTAAAACGATCATAACTTGAGCTCCCAAACTTAAAATCAAGTAATTCAAAGTGTGTTTCGAAGCTAATAGATAGATCTTCGAATGCCATGGAGATATCTTAACCAAGAAATGCCTGGATCCCATCCAAAAATTCATCACAAGTGTGATGATATCCCAAAATTGAGAATTGACAGCTTCAGTAAATGGAATTTAATAAATTCCCTATCATTAGGACCCAAAGCATCTGCCTTCACTAACTGAACCAAGGCCTTATTGGCACAATTCAAGTTCTTTTAATTTATAATGAGCCGAGTAAACATATTACGTCTTTTAAGAAGACTATATCGAACTTTTAAATTAATATTAGATATCGTTTAATCAAATATATCTCATAAAACTAATAAATCTTTTTTCAACAATGACAAAATTAATATTTTCCCCTAATTTGAAAATTCTATGCAATATTTTTCCCCTCATTTGAAATTTTGCATGCTTCTACCAATCTTTTAACAAGACAATGTCAAGATATGGTTTAATGAAATATATCTCGTAAAATTAACAAATATTTTTCCAACAATGACAAAATTAATATTTTTCCCTACTTTGAAATATATATATGCAATACTTTTCCTCTCATTTGAAATTTTGCATGCCTCTACCAATCTTCCTCAAAAGTCAAAGACCCTCATCTATAAATACATTATGTTCTAACGTAACGTTGCTTGTGAGCCAATTTTATTATTGGTTTCTACGTAGGTTTTTTTTTTTTGTTTTAGAGAGAAGAAAGAACATTAATGGGAAAGAGTGAGGTGAAGCTTTTAGGTGCATGGCCAAGCCCCTTTATGTTGAGGGTGAGAATTGCTCTTCACCTCAAATCTATCAACTACGAGTTCATTGAGGTAGATTTGTTGGGACCGAAAAGTGAGTTGGTTCTTAAATCCAACCCTATTTATAAGAAAATCCCAGTCCTGTTTCATGATGGTAACACCATCCTTGAGTCTCAAACCATTCTTCAGTACATCGATGAAGTTTGGCCTAATGCCCCTTCCATTCTTCCTTCTGATGCCGCTCAACGAGCTGATTCTCGATTTTGGGTTGCTTATTTTGATGATAAGGTTTGTTTATGTAACATTGATGATCTTAGATGGTGTGTCTTCAATAAATTTATGCTAGGTTTGGTGGAAATTTTTTTTCACATATTTTAAGACACGAGTTAACAATAAATTAATTTTATTTGCTCATGCTTTTTTTTCAATAAAGGGGAGGAAGTTTTTTTTTTACTTTTATTATAAATTTACTCATATTTTTAATTTCAATTAGTTTAAATTTGTACTAATTATTTTTTATGTTATGACTAATTATTTTAATGCCTATGAAAACTTGTGGTTAACTTTTTCTGTTAATGACAATAAAAATACCATGAAGATCTCTGTACTATCACTTGGATTGTATTTTGCACTAAAAAAATAGGCAAACTAATCCTTATACATTAGATTAAAGAGCAAATTGAAATAACTAGACAATGACATGTAGCATGTGACATGCCAAGTGTTCCTCATACTGACATATACAGACCGATTTTTAACAGCATAAATGCATGAAAATTTTCATATAGAAGGATCAGTTTACTCTTTGATTTAATAGACATGGTTTAATTCGCCCATTTTTTAGTAGAGAGTAAAATGCAATCTGACTCCTAGTGTCACGGACCGCAGTTCAAAGCCCGTGACAAGCGCACCAAATGCATCCAATGGAGGTCTGTTGCTCAGATGGGGATCATTTGGCCTACGAGAACTGGCCCGATTCAAAGAGCTGTTGGACAGGCCTGTCACATTGAAGCCTGATGGGCCCGATAATGAAGATAGGACTAAGTAGTCTTAGAAGTTCTAATTGTACACAACTTCTAATTCTGTAAAGTTAGAGTCCTAATTGAATACAGCTTTTAATTGTAGCCATCGGTTTTGGGGGAGCTCAACTATAAATAGAGAGCCTCCCCCTCATTTGTACTCACTCCTGAATTGTTTCATTATTCTTTGTGAATAAGAATTGAGAGCATTTACTCAAACTTTTCTCTCAAGCGTTCTTGCTTTTGTTCATCTTTCAAAGATCGTTCTTAATTCGTTCTTCCGCTGTTCTTCGTGAAAACAAAAAGGGAATTCTGTTGAATCCTTTATTGTTGCGAGTTGAGCTGACTTAGGCGTTTTTACGGTTGAATCCATTATCGGTGGAAGTTAGGCTGACTTAGGCGTTTTTAAGCCAAGAAACTGCCTAAGGCCGCACGGATGGGTGGGAAAACTCCAAGTCCGTGACAAGTGGTATCCGAGCCAAGGTTTGAACCAAGTAATATTCGAGTTGTTGGTTCAAAGGCACCGTTGGGATGTCGAAAGAAGAGTTTGAACAAAGGTGGGCGAGGAAGTCTTTGAGGGAGACAATATCGGCAGTAGAGGAACGCGTGGGTAAACTCGAGGGATCCATGGCGGATGTAAAGGAGGCACTCGATGGGGTCGAGGATCGCATAACAAACTGGGAGGAGCAGTCCAGAGACTATGTAAAGATGTCTCTTGATTCCACCATGGACAAGGTAAACGAGTTGTTTAATTCACACAGGGATAAGCTGTCGGAAAGGAATGATGCTCTCGAGGCCATGATGATGGCTTTGAAGGAGGAAACAATGGCCACGACGAAGGCTTTGAGCACAAGAATAGAGGAGCTCGAGGGAGAGCTGTCCTTGTGTCAAGCAGCCGTGGGGAAAGGAGTGGCAAATGCAGCACTCAGTAATGAGGATGTCCCAAAGCCGAAAGAGTTTGTGGGGACAAGGTCTGCATGCGATGTGGACAATTTCTTGTGGAGGATGGAAAACTACTTCCGTGCCAAAGGCATCATGGAGGATGCGGTTAAGGTAAACACTGCTTCAATGTTTCTTACTGACATTGCGCTTTTATGGTGGCGAGGTAGGACCACAGATAAAAGGCAAGGTGAGATTGGGACGTGGCAAGAGTTCCAATGCGAGTTGAAGGGACAGTTTTACCCAGAATTTGCCGAGGAAGAAGCTCGGGCAAAGTTGCAAGAGATAATGCAACGGGGCACAGTGAGGGAGTATGTTCAAGAGTTCAAGGAACTCATGCTCCAAATTTCAGATGTGACCGATGAAGAAGCATTGCTTGCTTTTCAAAAGGGATTGAAGCCGGGGGTCAGATAGGAGGTGGAACAAAGAGGTGTCCAAAAACTGTCGGAAGCCATGACGGTAGTTGAGTCCGTGGTGAAGCTTGGTCTAGGGAAAGACAAGCTTGGGTCTTCCAAGTCCGATGGAAGGGGCGTATGTGAAATGGATCACAAGGAAGATAGAGTTAATGGCAATGACAACGGCGACAATGGTGGTAATGGGAAACCACGAGTTGGGAAGAAGAAACCCAAGAGGAAAAAGGGACAAGCTAAAATGCTTTCTCTGCGACGGTCCACACATGTTGAAAAAATGTTTGAAGAAATCCGCGCTTAAGGAGAAGCCGGTGGGTAAGGCCTTGGTACTTGGTTCGAGCGCAAGGGGTGTCGAAGCCAAGGAGGCCGAAAGCGAGAAGAAGCCAGTGGAGTGCTTCTTGTGTCATGGTCCGCATAGGTTGCGGAAGTGTCCGAAGAAGTCTGTCATCGAGGGGAACGATGGAGCAGACAATGAGCCCAAGAAGCTTGGTTCGAGCAAGGAAAAAGCCAAAGCCAAGAGGGCAAAGAGGAGCAAAAAGAAGCAAGTTAAGTGCTTCTTGTGCCGTGGTCCGCATGAGTTGCGGAACTGTCCAAAACAAGCCGGAGTCGAAAGAAACGCAACGTCTGAGCTTGGTGAGTCGTCGAAGGGGCTTCCACCTAAGGAAGAGGTGAGTTTGTCATCTAACTTAGCGGATAAAGTTGCGATGAAAACAGTGAAGCTGGACCAATGAGGCTCAAGTTGAGTGAAGTATCAGAGTTAGCCGAGTCATCGACAAGGCTTCCACCTATGGGAAAGGTAGGTGGTGCATCAGACTTTAAAGAAAAAGAAGCGATGCATGTGGGACAGTTGACCAGAGTAAATGCGACAAGTAGGACGGCTCGAGTTAAGAAGCGACAGAAGCCGAGGCAAGAATCCCAAAGAAAGGGAAAAGCTAAGGCGACGAGACGAGACCGAGGCGAATCAAGTCAGTGCCATTCAGAAGTCGCAACGAGGGCGTTGCGAGAATGGGTGGGGGAGAATGTCACGGACCGCAGTTCAAAGCCCGTGACAAGCGCACCAAATGCATCCAATGGAGGTCTGTTGCTCAGATGGGGATCATTTGGCCTACGAGAACTGGCCCGATTCAAAGAGCTGTTGGACAGGCCTGTCACATTGAAGCCTGATGGGCCCGATAATGAAGATAGGACTAAGTAGTCTTAGAAGTTCTAATTGTACACAACTTCTAATTCTGTAAAGTTAGAGTCCTAATTGAATACAGCTTTTAATTGTAGCCATCGGTTTTGGGGGAGCTCAACTATAAATAGAGAGCCTCCCCCTCATTTGTACTCACTCCTGAATTGTTTCATTATTCTTTGTGAATAAGAATTGAGAGCATTTACTCAAACTTTTCTCTCAAGCGTTCTTGCTTTTGTTCATCTTTCAAAGATCGTTCTTAATTCGTTCTTCCGCTGTTCTTCGTGAAAACAAAAAGGGAATTCTGTTGAATCCTTTATTGTTGCGAGTTGAGCTGACTTAGGCGTTTTTACGGTTGAATCCATTATCGGTGGAAGTTAGGCTGACTTAGGCGTTTTTAAGCCAAGAAACTGCCTAAGGCCGCACGGATGGGTGGGAAAACTCCAAGTCCGTGACACTAGTACATGGGCCACTATGATACTTTTACCGTTAGTGACTTATCTATGGCTCTTTGATCTAATATATTTGATTGAGTTGATGTCACATATTAACCAAGTTTAACTCAATTGTAAAATTATCAAAAACCCATTTCTTATACAAAGTAACAAATATTATTTTGATAGTATTTATATCATTTTATAGTTTGATAAATCTAAATATATATATATTTATATACAGATGATAAAAATTATAATATTTAAACCCAAAACATCTTAGCTTTTTCTATATCAATTTTATTGTTTTAATCACAATCATATTTAATATTTATATTAATTTTTTATAAATTTGTTACAGCTCGTCCCCGCCTTGATAATAGCATTGGCCGCTAAGTCAAAAGATACAAAAAACGCAGCAATAGCCGAACTGGAACAAGGGCTGGTGCATTTGGAAGAAGCAGCCTCGACAAAGTTGAGCAAAGGGAAAGCTTTGTTCGGTGGGGAAAATCTTGGGTACATGGACATTGCATTGGGTCCTTTCTTGGTCTGGATTGGGATCATAGAGAAGCTTAATGGGGTCAAGCTGCTCAACGAAACCAACACGCCATCGTTGCTTCGTTGGGCTGACAGCTTCTTTTCTCATGCAGTCGTGAAGACTATTTTTCCTGAAGCTGAAAAGCTTATAGAATTTGCTATGAAGCTTATACCTGTCTTGAGAGCTAGGCCTGAGCTAAGGTTGCTGCTCGGAATTAGTGATTAATCAGCGAGGATATTACCGAGTTAATAAATTTTGAAGGTTTGTAATGTTGGGTCACTGTTGTGCTTTGAATTTATAGACTAATTAATGTACTGTTTAATAAGCAAGGATGTATTAGAGGTCCATAGTGATTATTTTTAATTGTTCTTGGTCTATTGTATTATTTCGAGTTGAAATGTGTTTCAATATTTGATATGTAATAATAAGATAAAATTATTTGTATTATGATTTAGGGTATTAATTTTTTTCGACTAAAAAAAATTGCTGTCTAATTCCAACCAATAGTTTCCTTTTATCAATATAGGATAAGATGCATTATTCATATCAAATTAATTGATATATAAGGTTTATTAGTCAGTGTTAGTGTAGTAATAAAACATATTACGTTCGTTTGAAGAGAATATAGATTCAAACTTAGGAGATACTATTATTGAAGTAAATAACTATGAACCCTGAACATGAATAGTAATTATGAATGGTAAAAGCACCATGAAGATCTTTATATTAAGAGTTGAATTATATTTTACCTTCACTATTAAAAAAATTGGTAAATTAATTTTTGTACAAATTGTTCTTTCTATTAAAAAATTTATCAATTTTTACGGTTAAAAACTAGTTAATTCATGTGCACTAGTATAAAGTACACATAGCACACCATATATTATTTGTTTAGTTATTCTATCAACTATGCCAATTTTAAACAGTAAAAATAAACAATTTAAAAAAAAATCAATTCACACTTTAATATAAAATATTTTTTAAATAAAGTGATAAAACCCCAGCTGTATTTTTAAAAAAAAAAAGCAGCTAATTTCAAAGTAAAAAAAGTATGGTATGTCTGTCTTTGGAATAGCTTTATTTTCTACCAAAAACCTACTTTCTGCTAAATTATTGGGATTGCTTGGATTCTAAGCGAAGTCTCATTATTCGATCACTGTACTTCACCATGGAACACCACTACACCCAACTCGACGACGGCGCCTCCGCCGACGTCAAACCGGCGTCTAATTTCGGAGCGGCGGTTTTGACGGTGCTCCTAGCTTTGCTTTTACAAATATTTTGGCGTTGCTGTCGCTCAATTTGCCGTAATCATGTCAAGAAATACAAGTTTTCTTCTTCTTCCGCCGCCGCTAACATGGACGGGTCGACAATCGCCGCCGTGGAGAAGATCCTTAAATACACGTTTAAAGACAAAAGACTCCTGAAAGAAGCCTTGACGCACTCTTCGTGCCGCGAAGACATGTCGTACGAAAGACTGAAGTTCATTGGGGACGCGGCGCTCGGCTTGGCTGTTGCTACCTATTTCTTCTGTTGGGAACCGCGACTGAACCCTGACCAGCTTACGCTGCTCCGAACAAAAAGTGTAAGCAACGAGAGACTGGCGCTCGTGGCGGCTAGGCATGAGCTTGACCGGTTCGTCAGGAGCAAAGACACTGCTCCTCTTAACCGCAATGTAAGCAGAAACTGTTAATTCTCCTCCAATTTTCAGTCTTTTTTTCTATGTTTATTCACTTTTTTTACATAAATACCTTTTATTGTTTTAAAACATAATTTAATAATTTAATAAAATTTGTACACGAGAATTTGCTTTAAAGGGTATTAAACTCCATAATTTTCGATATGAATTATTCAAAAATTTTGAAAATTTTGAAAAATTATCGAATTAATCTGATTTTTTTTAAATTTATTAGATTAAGTTGATTTTAAAGAGAGAAGAAAAACACGTCCAAAGGTTCTTGACAGCTTACAATAAGTTTTCTTATCCTTATATATAATATATAAGCCGTCCTGTGTTAGTATTTGTTAGGTCTAGTTTTTTTATTCAATTTAATTAGATGTTAATTTAATATAAATAAACCATAATTATGTAAACCTATTTATAATATATAATTTAATTTAATGTAAAATTTTCCGATTTGTTAGAAAAAGACTTTTAGCTGGGCACGCTTTCTCGCTCAATCAGCAAAGCGTGTCCAGTTCTTTCTCTATCCACGATTTGTTTAGGGTTTCTTTTAGCTTTTTAGGGTTAGAATTTAGAGGTTATTTTGAAGATTTTTGTTTAGGGTTTGTAATGGTTTTTAAAATTTGGGGTTTAAGATTTAGGAAATTATTATTTTAGGATTTTTAAAAAAATTTTTTTAACATTTTTATATATTTTTTAGAATTTTTTTATGATATTTATATTTGGTGGAAAATATAAATTTTAGAACTATTTTCAGTAAATGTGACAGTAACGCGCGTCCAACTGGAGGCGTTTTCTTGTCAAATATGTTGAGATGCATTTTCCTTCTCTCTCCAAAATCAATCTAATATGATAAATTTCGAAAAACACGACCTAATCCAATAATTTTTCAAAATTTTCAGCATTTTGGGTAATTCACTCTCGGTAGAGTTATATAATTTCAATTAATCAAAATGTAATCCATTAAGCCCATGATATATATATCTTATATTGGCTGAAGGTTAGGGAGTATGTAAAGGCAGTTAAACAAGGAGATGATCATAAAAACTTGACAGTTCGAAGTCCAGATATTTTGGCTGATATTGTCGAAGCTCTAGCCGGTGCTGTCTATTTGGATCTCAATTTTGATCTCACCAAGCTGTGGACGGTACGGTTCTTTCGTTTATTCTTTATTCGGTTAATATAATTTTTGACCCTGCAGTTCAAGGACCAAAAACTATATTATCCCTTTCTGAGTGGGGACTGCAAGCATGCAACACCACATGCATGGAGATTAGTTCATCATCTAATGTACACTTTATATGATGATATTGGCAGATATTTAAGGATGTATTAATGATAGATGAAATTACGGTGCCCAACGATTTTGAATCTTCTGAGATTATTGGAGCACAAACTGAGCTATATGGATTATGTGGCAAGAGAAACTGGGGAAAACCAGTTTACAGGTTGCATATATATAAAGATTTTTACTCTTTATATTTTTATTTTGAGGAATTTAATCTCTCTACTTTTTAAATTTTTAATCTCTCTACTTTCTAAATTTTAAAATGCAAGTTCAATTGTTAACACGGTTAAGTTTATTGGTGACCCACTTGGTAAAACCTGAATTTAACAAAATATTATTAACTGTGTTAACAGTTAGACCTGGATATAGGGACTAAATTCCGAATTTACAAAGGGAATAGGAACTTTTGGCATATCTTATTTTATTTTTTTTCCCTGAAAAATATCCAATCATTTGTGTCCTTTGCCTTGGTGTTTTGTACTTACAGCCTAGTGAAAGCTGAACGTTGCCAATACGAAATGAAATATGTATATTCAGTTGAAGTTGAAACAGACGATGGTGTTTGCCGCCACAAGGGTGATGAAAAATCAACCCCAAAGGATGCCCGTAACTCTGCTGCTTACCTTTTGCTTCGTTCCCTGCAACAATTTTCTATTATATGAGTCTCTTAGATCATATCTATGGGGTATATGAATAATGTTATCAAATTTGGGTGAGTGTCGAATATGAATTACATATCCGTTACTGTTATACACCATTCGAAAATTGATATCCTCGTGTACTCATATTGGTACATACGTGTTGGATTTTACTATAGAAGCAACATATATTGGCAATTTAGGCAGCTTTAGATTGCGACTTTGATGTTGTGGTACCTTTGGATAGTAAATTTGTAGTCTGAAAATTTCTGATCGTTGAGCAATGATGGTTCTTGAACCAAGAAAACAGTTTTTTTTTCCCCTTTAAACCCAACGAACCATAGTTGTATTTGTAATTGAGGGATAAATCATTCCGGAGGTATATGGATTGTGTGATTGGTTCGATTTTGTCGTTTCAAATATGCTTATTGATCAGGGTGGGCGTCAATTCATCCATCGATCTCTTGATTAGAATGTAAATTGTTGGCCTGTTTTATACCATCTGTACACCATATACTTTAATTTCATTTTATGTTATTTGGCGATGTTTATAGAATCAGATCTATGGTTGAATCAATCTAACCACTTATTTTAACTTGATTAGCTTATCTAGTTCAAGTTAAATAAATTATTAAAAAAATATAAAACTATATTCAACCGTTTCACGGATTATCCAGGTTTTGCCTTATGTACCAACCAGCTCAATTTGAACAACTTTGCACAAACACTTTAGTTTGATTTATGCTATTTCAGGTTTTCCTTTCAAAAATAAAAGATTAAACTCAACTATTAGTACATATATTATGTTGTAAGTTGTGGATTTAATCTTTATACTTTAATTTTGTTATTTTTAGATTTTTTAATTTTAGAATTTTAAAATTTTAATCATGATCGAATGTTAGCTATTAAATTCCTAGGTAAATTATATAGATAGTCACTCAACTATTTTTTTTTCATTTTAGGCACTCAAAATAAAAAGAAAATTGCAATTTAAGCACCCATGTTACATATTTCAATCATTTTGGTCACTCTTGTTAAAATCACAAACGACAACCTGACGTGGTAGATAAAAAAATTAGTATCATAATAAATTTTGTCATCAACTTCTACATATTATATCTATTTAGTCATAATTTTAAAATATTATCAATTTTATCCTAATTTAAAAATCCCCCATCCCTCTCCCCCACCGGACCTCTCCCTCCATTTTTCCTCATTCCATGAAAAAACTCAAGGTTGAGGCATCCTCTGAAATTTACAAAAGCAATTTAACAAGGCATTATAACATTAGGATTACATGCTACGTTTTTCATCCAATGATCCTACATTTCTATATCCATCAATTAAGGACAATATCCGATAATAAGCCAATCTATTTCATTTGTCCCCAAAAAAAAAAAACATATACTTGCAAAGTGTCCAATTCGCCTTCTTTGCGTATACTATCTATGACTATATACAACTAGGTGATACCACCCTTTGTCTCAACAAAATGAGTACCTTGAGGATATGACTAGAATCAAAGTGCATTCTATCATAAAACAAAATAATGCACAAATATACAATAAAATTCACTTATATGCCAAAATCCTTTTTTAGGTTTTCGCCCATGTGAAGTATTCCTGTGTTAATTGAGTAACATGTTTTAAACTAGAATCTTAGATTGGTGTCAAGCTCATATGAAACAAAATTACAATCCTCTGATCATTCCATTGGTCTTGCCAAATGATTTTACACCCAAATTTCTTATTTAAATCATCTAAAAAATTGTTGTTATTACTATTATATTTGGTCCCAAATGGGAACCTTATCACGTAGAGTGCAAAAAAAAAAAAAGAGAAAAAAAATAAAAGTGTAGGTAATAGGAGAGTTATAGGATGGTGGAAATAAAATAGGGTATGAGAAATTTGAAAGAAAAGAAGAAAATGGTTGAGGTTTTTAAAAAGAAAAACATGGTAGTAAACAAAATAATGGAATACTTGAAATTGCAACTAAATAATTTTCGTCTCCAAAAGCAGCAGTAGCAGAGAGGGAGAGGGAATGGGACGGTGGTGGGGGGAGGGGGTGCAACATCCCGATACTTGACTCGATCATCAGATCCGAGCTACAGGATGCCATATTCGTTGTCGAAGCAACTACGATAATTACATTCAATTACATATTATTAAACATTTAAATATAAGTATCACATGTGTATAATACGATATATAATCATTTTTGGGTCATACGCGAGCTTACGAAAGCTCTTTTGTTACCCTAAGATTGAAATAGAACCAAATTGTAAAGATTCCAAAGTATGGGGTTGACGTCGCGACTTTGGGGGTTCTTTGTCGCGGTTGCGACGCAGCAAACTGACTTGGCTCATCGCGGCATTGAAAGTATGTTATGCAACGTAACTCTCTGTTTAATCTCATCACGATATTGAGAGGACGTTGTCGCAATATGATCGACTATTTCCCAAAGGTCCAATTTGGTACAAGTTGGAATAACCTAAAATAACACATAAACATTCAATTACAGTCAATTCAACAACATATCAAGTATATTCAAACCAAAATATGTCAAAATGGTACCTCATGATAACATTAATCAACCAATTTCCAAATCGACATTTATGATACAAAACTGACTTAAACCCTAGGTACATCCAAAATACTAATAAAAAAAGAACTTTACAAACATTGATGTGTCGGAGATCGCTTATTGGATGCTGGAATCACTTCTCGTAATCTCGAAATGTACCTATACCTGCGCATAGAAAAACAAACTGTGTGCTAGCGATAAAGCTCAGTGGTATTTCCATGATTCAAGTCAATAAACACGCAAGTTTAACTGATGCATACATCTAATTCAAACTCAATATACAACCTATTCTCATGCAATTTCATGTCAAAAACTTCTATTACTACTTAAGTATACATATATTCATTCTTATACACCAATTCACTAAGAATGCACCTACATTTGCCTTTTCTCATTCATTGCATATAGTATTTAACTAATTCATATTGAGAACTATAGGCATACATATATTATTTCATCTATCATCATCAACATATATATAATTTTATGCCAACATTTCAACCATTTCTGAGGCTATTGGCTCATTATTATTCAATTGGCCCTTAAGGCTCGTTTTCAACTCATTTCGCATAATCTTTCACATGCTGTCGAAATTCACACTTCAGTTCACATACCATTTAATCAATTCATGTTTTATAACAATATTAACCAGACACGGACTTAGAACGGATATGCGGATCCGTCACCCCGGGTTGTCTGACAATGATTATGCTAAATGTAACACCCCTTACTCGTGTTCCTTGCCGAAACAGAGTATGAGGTATTACTAGAACTCAAACACTTATAAATTTCTTTTTTTATAAAAAAATTCGGCAGTATTTTTGCTTGTTTTTACATAAAACTCCCTGCAACTTTCCAAAAACAATTTCAAACAACTTCAATATTTCCAACCAATTACAGATATATGTTCAGACATAATTTTTCCATTAATAATCACCAACATATTAAACCGAACAATACTATATATATATATTTATACCACATCACATAAAGTCATCTTTACATGCCATATTTCAAAAATATTAATTACAAAATACCCAAAAAGTTGATGATAGTGTGGATGATTTCCTGACTTCGTCCAAATTCTGAGCTGGCTTATGTCACTATAATCAAGGGAAAATAAAATTGAGTAAGCATATAGCTTAGTAAGTAAACATATGACAAATAAATAAATTCCTCACATGATTACATAGTAACATTATTTTAATCATACATAAATTTCAAGGTTCGTTTAATTTCCAGCAAACTGTCTTTCTGTGTCACAGATGCAAATTTATTTTTATCTGGAGCTACAGGACTCCAAATTAAGTTCCGTAAATTTTCCCCAAAACTAGACTCTTATAAATTTCCACCATAAAATTTTTAGAATTTTTTATTTAGCCAATTAGTACAGTTTATTCTTTAAAAATTTCCCTATTTCACTGCCCGATGGTTCTGACCTCCCTTTACTAAAATTTAATTAACTCCCTGTAAAAAATTATAAAAATGTTCTTGTTTGTTTCTATTAAAAATATACTCATTAAGGAATCCAGAATATAAATTTCAGACCATAATTATTTTTGTACAATTTTTGGTGATTTTCCAAACTTGGAATAGGGGATTTCGAAATCAATCCAACCCTGTCTCAAATAAATTCAAATATCCCCAAATATACAACTCTTTTGCTTGCTCTGTTTCTTTTATATGAAAATAGACTCATTCAGCTTCAATTTCATATATTATTCAACCTCTAATTCATTTTCCACCATTTATGGTGATTTTTCAAAGTTTCCCAACTACTGTTGTTCAAAACAGTTTTGTATTTAAATTGTTTCTTTTGTATTTTTTATATTTCCTCCCATCTTATACATGGGTCGATTAAGTATCAAACCCAATATTCCTCCCATAAACTTGTCCACCACATATAAATATTCACTTTCCCAATTTACTCGTTGAATACTCGGAATGTTAACCGTTATCGGTGGATTCAGCACTTAGCAACCACCAGTGATTCGGGGAATCAGCACTTAGCAACCCCTTTCTCATTCAAAGATATGGTGGAATCAGCACTTAGCAACCACCAATGATTCGGAGAATCAGCACTTAGCAACCCCTTAGGGGAATCAGCACTTAGCAACCCCCTTCACATTTAAAATACGGTGGGATCAACACTTAGCAACCACCAATGAATCGGGGAATCAGCACTTAGCAATCCCTTGAGGGAATCAACACTTAGCAACCCCCTTTATATTCAAAGATACGGTGGAATCAGCACTTAGCATCCACCAATGAGTCGGGGAATCAGAACTTAGCAACCCCTTGGGGAAATCAGAACTTAGTAACCCCCTTTATATTCAATGTACTCCGGATTATTCCGAGTGTTCAACCGGAACCCATATTTTCAACATTTTACCACATTTCCCAACTTAACCACATTTTTAGGATCTTGCCGAATATTTATTCTATGTTCTATTAAATCCCAACATATATTGAATAATATCAAAATAATGCATTAAATCACATGTTTACTTACCTCGGTGCAAAATATCGTAATTTTGCAATTTACTCCACTATCTTCTCTTTTCCCTGTTTGAGGTAGTCTTCTCGTCTTTCTTGATCTATAATAGCAAATTTAACTCATTTAATATTCACATTTAATAAAATAGTCCTCCACCCAACTTTTTGAAAAATAACAATTTTGCCCCCAAACTTTTACATATTTACACTTTTGTCCCTAAGCTCGAAAATTAAAATTCATCTCTTATTCTTATGTTTTATGACATGCTGAACAATTTTCCCTTCTATGACAACATCAAATTCTCACTCTAACACACACTTTTGAACATTAGGTATTTTTACCGATTATGTCAATTTACCCGTTTTCGTTTAAAATCGCTTAGCAAAAGTTGTTTAACATAATTTCTAACTTCATATTCCACCATAAAACAGCAAAATAAACACTTTTCACCTATGGTTATTTTTCCAAATATAAACCCTAGGTTAAATTATTGCTAGAATAAGCTAAATTAAGTTACTAGGACTCCAAAAATGTAAAGAACATTAAAAACGGGGCTTGGAATCACTTACTATTAAGCTTGGAAGCTTAAAAACCCTAACTATGGCTTCCCCCTTGCTGATTTCGTTCACCATGAAGAAGATGAGCACATTTTGCCATCTTTTTCCCTTTTTAATTCTTTTTATTACTAAATGACTAAAATGCCCCCATTTAAAAAATCTATTTCACTCATTTCTTATGTCTATTTTTGTCCATCAATTAACTAATGGTATAATTACCATATAAGGACCCCCAATTTATAATTTCATAACAATTAGACACTTCTAACATGTAGAACTCAACTTTTACACTTTTTACAATTTAGTCCTTTTGACTAAATTGAGTGCCCAAACGTCGAAATTTTCGAACGAAATTTTTACGAAATTTTTCTGTGAAATTGTAGACCATAAAAATATAATGATAATCATATTTTCTCTCGTCGGATTTGTGGTCCCGAAACCACTATTCCGACTAGGCCCAGAATCGGGCTATTACAATTCTCCCCCCTTAAGGATTTTCGTCCCCGAAAATCTTACCGAAAAAGAGGTTTGGGTATTGTTTCCTCATAACTTCCTCCAGTTCCCACGTAGCCTCTTCCATTCCATGTTTTTGCCACAACACTTTCACTAAGGCTACACTTTTATTCTTTAACTGTTTGACCTCTCGAGCCAGAATCTTTATCGGTTCCTCCTCATAAATCATATTTGGTCGAACTTCAATCTCTGTAGGAGAAACTATATCTGAAGGATCCAAACGATAGCGTCGCAACATCGATACATGAAATACATTATGTATCATTTCCAACTCTGCCGGTAAAGCTAACCGATAAGCTACAGGTCCAATTCTTTCAATAACTTCATACGGTCCAATAAAACGTGGACTCAATTTGCCTTTACGACCAAATCTTAGAATCTTCTTCCATGGAGATACTTTCAAGAACACTTTATCACCCACTTGAAACTCAATTTCTTTCCTCTTTAAATCCGCATATGACTTTTGCCGATCTGAAGCAGCTTTTAAACAATCACGGATTATTTTCACTTTTTCTTCAGTTTCTTTCACCAAGTCAATTCCATGAATCCGGTTTTCACCGAGTTCTGTCTAATATAAAGGAGTTCTACACTTATGCCCATATAATGCTTCATATGGTGCCATTCGTATACTTGACTGATAGCTATTGTTGTAAGCAAATTCAGCCAATGGTAGATATTGCTCCCAACTGCCTTCAAATTCTAAAATACAACACCGGAGCATGTCTTCAAGAACTTGAATCACTCTTTCTGATTGCTCGTCAGTTTGCGGATGGAACGCAGTACTAAAGTTCAATTTTGTACCCAAAGCTTTCTGCAACTTTATCCAAAACCTCAATGTAAACCTCAGATCTCTATCTGATATAATAGACTTAAGCACCCCGTGTAATCTCACTATTTCAGCAACATAGAACTCCGCCAACCTATCAAGTGAGTAATCAATGCGTAACGGAATGAAATGGGCTGACTTTGTCAGTCTATCAACAATTACCCAAATAGCATCCTTCTTCTTTGGAGTTAAAGGCAATCATGTCACAAAATCCATCGTGATACTGTCCCACTTCCACTCTGGAATCATTACCGGCTGAAGTAAACGCGATGGTACTTGATGCTCAGCTTTCACTTGTTGACCATAAAAATATAATGATAATCATATTTTCTCTCGTCGAATTTGTGGTCCCGAAACCACTGTTCTGACTAGGCCTAGAATCGGGCTATTACACTAAACATGTACATACTGCTACACTAGGTTGCCCGGCAATGATGGCTTTCACAATTTGATTATCTTGTCATCCCAGGTTGCCCGAAAAAGATGGTTTGCAATCAATATCTCAACCCTGTGGCATATCAACTATATCCAAACTAGTCCGAATAGTTAATAAGTAACTAATTTCTAAATTAGTTATATATTCCAATTCATGAATCACTATTTTAAATGCATCAATATTTCATCATTTCAACTCATCATATAACATGTTTCAACACAATTTCACACCAATTATTGTATATCCATTAAAACATGTTATTTTGTATTCTATTCAATTTAGTCCATATCTCGATATCCAATCTCAATCATAACAATTCAAACCAAGTGACCATTTTCAACTCACCTAAATATCATATAATACGAAATAACATGAATATACAATAATTAAATTTATTCTGAATCATAGAAATACAAACTAAAAGCTTGTGTCACTCGTGTCAACTATTGCCTTTCCCTTCCCTCTCGACGGTTCAGCATTGTCTTTAGGTATGAATGATAATTCAACAATGACACAATATCAAATTCCATCCAAATCACATTCAAATACCAAACATATTTTTCAATTTATTCAATTTAGTCCCTAAACTTGGGACAAACATAACTTTCAATCTAAAGCTTCGGATTGAAATTCGATTTCACATGTATTCATTAGGGACCTCATATTTTTTATTCCTACCAAAATTTTATAATATTTTTTCATTTTATTCAATTTGGTCCTTGTACTAAACTAACAATTGCTTTGCAATTTAGTCCTTTTCATAATCTAAGCTTAATTCCTATCAATTTCACACCTAATTCACCCAATTCTCAACAATGAAAACTTTCTAAAACTTTAAAAGTTTATCAATTTGGTACATGGGCTAGCTAAATTAAGCTCTCATGATCTCAAATCTATAAAAGTTACAAGAAAAATGACTTAGTTTTCTTACCAATTTAGTGGTCGAATATTGGATCAACTTAAAGTTATCTTCTTTGATTTGTTTCTATGCATGGACGGTAAGAGATGAGGAAAGTGATGACATTTTCCCACTAACTTTCCTTATTTATACCGTAATTGATCTTAATTAACATATTTAATCATGTTTTATTTACTTAATTTACTTTTAATTTTAAACTAATTGCCTATCATCATTACCATCCACTAATACATGCCAAATTTTGGTTTATTTACCATTTTTATCTTTTAGATAATTGCTATCTAAGTCCTCAAACCTTTTTCTAATTAAAATCTATAGTGATTATTCTTTTACAATTTAGTCCCTAGTCCTTAATTAACCACAATTTTGGCTAAATTACTTAACTAAATTTCAATTAATCTATATTCTAACTCCGTAAATATCCCTATTTTATATTTATGGATTCGGTTTACATAAATGAAATCCCAAAACTGCATTTTCTGACACAACTAGAAATCGGGGGAGAGGAACGGGGGTGGAGGATTTTGAAATTAGGATCAAATTGAGAATATTTATAAATGTTAAGGGATTTTTTAAAATTATGACTGAATTGATATAATATGTAAAATTTGAGGGATAAATTTGTTATTATACCAATTTCTAGTTGCCACATTAGCTTATCGTTTGTGATTTTAACGAGAGTGACCAAAATGACCGAACTATGTAACATGAGTGCTTAAATTGCAAAATTTTTATTTTGGATGCCTAAAATGAAAATTTTTATAGTTGGGTGACTATCTGTGTAGATTACTCTAAATTCATTAAGTTAAATTATGCTATTTACAAATTTGATGCGACAAACATATTATCGCATGTATAATGTCATTTCAGCTTATTATTTTCACATGTTACACAAAAAGCCAGTTAATATATATAGATTTAATGAATGTCGTCGTATTGAGACTAAGATTTTGAAATTCGAAAAATATAGCAACCGAGAATAATCCAATTGGAAAACATGAACTAAAATCTATAATTTTAGGCATAATACAAGACTAATAGCAGAAGTTAACCAAACTGATTTAATTATTACCGTTTAGTCAGAACTAAAAATCAAAAATCAAAAAGTATAGAGATTAGAATTAATCATTTCAAAAATTACAAGATTAAAATTGATCAAATTAAAGTACAAATATTAAATCCATAATTTATGTAAAATATTGGGTCTAATAGCAGAATTTAACCAAAATAAAATAGTTGAGTAACGTGCAAAAAAGAATCTATCCATTTACGTTATACTAAACATTTCAAAATCCAATTATTGTATACGCAAAACTTTTCTTTTTCATTAATTCCTTTAAGTTTAATAAATCAATATCGTTTATAAACAAAAAAAAATTAAATTAAATTAAAGATTTAGGTGATGTGGGATAGATTTTTTTACAGAAAATATATTATAGTTTTCAATTTTTTACAATATTTTTGTTAGTGGAGAGTAAGAAGTACCATATTAATTTACATTCTTGTCCACAATCTTAATTTATATCGGGAATCGAATTATATTTTGTCCTCTTTGTTTTTATATATTAGACTAAAGAGTAAATAAGTCTTTTTGTTAAAAATTTCATCCTTTTTTACTATTAAAAACTAGTTATTATATGTCTGAATGAGATACACGTGGCATGCCACGTGTAACTGTTTGGTTATTTTGTCAGTCAAGTCAGTTTTTAACGGTAGAAATCGATGAAATTTTTAACAGACAAGATTAGTTTGATTTTTAATCTAATGTACAGGGACTAATTTACCCATTTTTTGAGTAAAATGGGTCAAATGTAATCTGACTTTTAGTCTAGGGGTTTCAATAGTACTTTTACCTTTTCTGACCCATTAAGACTTGTGTTAACTATATTTTTTTTGTCAGTAAAATTAGCATGAAGGCTCTTGTATTAGGAGTTGGTTGCATTTTGCCCCATTTACTTAAAAAACTGAACAAGTTAATCATTGTATGTTTTATCAAAGAGCAAACTAATTTTTCTGTTAAAAATTGATTCATGTACATCTGCTGAGGTACACGTGACACATCATGCATTACTATTTGGTTATTCCATCATTCACATCATTTTTTAACAGTACAAATGGATGAAGTTTTTAACAGAAATGACTCATTTACTCTTTAATTTAATATATAGAGACTAATTTATTTATTTTTAGTAAAAGAACAAAAAAACAACTTGACTCAATGATACTTTTACCTTTTTTCTTCTCGGTTCCTTTTTACTTTTTGGTTAATTCATTGTAAAACAAGAATTTGTATAAGGAAATGTAAATACAAAACTATCCTTAAATTTTAATCTAAACAAAATTGTAAATATAATGAAAATTGAAAATTGTTTTGAGAGGATTCGAATTTATAAACATTATTTATTTAAGTAATTTAATTTGAAGATTATTTGTAATGTTAAAAAAATCCAGTTATTAGTCGATTCAGTCTTAGCTTGATTGATATGGGTATTATTGTCAATGCAAGATGACATAGGTTCGAATGCACTGAAGCGCATTATCCTCCCATTTATGGGTTGGGGGGCTAAGGGTAGTTCTAGGCATTGCATCAAAAAGAGTCAAATATTTTTTTAATGTAAATGTTAACTAAACATTAATTTTTTTTAACAATATTGGTGTTGTAAACTGTATAATAGTCCACATGTACCTCATATTGTCATGATATTATTTGTATTATATGCCACATCGACAAGTAATTTTAAAAATATAAAATATTCAAAAATTAAAAATTAAAAATTAAAAACAACTATAAAAAGAAGTTTATAAATTAAAAAAAAATGAAGTACATATAGATTGTCGTGCAAACTACTATGTTTAAAAATTTAATGTTTTAGTCAGTATTATCGTTAAAAAAATAACAATTCAACTATTTTTGAAAGGTTGATGGTCAAATTTAGCTCAAAAAAAAGAATAACGGCCAAATTGACAAAAATTGTAAATATTAAAGATTGCATTTATCATTATGCAATTTTTTAAGTACATAAGGATAAACTATCCCGTAGTCCCTCAAAATAGGGTTTATTCTTATTTTGATCACCCATTTTTTTTTTGTTAATTTGATCAACCTAAAAAAGAAATTGATCAAATTAGTGACTTCACCATTAAAATGGTAACAAAAGACTAATCGTGCATTTTCACATAATTTTTTGGGTGACCGAAATAAGAATGACTCCTATTTAATGTGACTAATCGGATAGTTTATTCTAATTTTAGAGTGGGGAAATTTATCTACATATGCTGGAAAAAAAATTATTTGAGAAACTAAATCATTTTTTTTAAATTTATCGATCTATGTTGTTTTTGGAAAGAAAAAATAAAATGCATCGTACAGGGCGCATTTTCACTGATCTAGTAGAGAAAGCGTGCCCTGTTGGACGCGTTTTCTTCTCTTTCCTAAAAGCACGTCCTACGTGACGCGTTTTCTCTGGCAGACCAATGAACACGCGCCCAGTAAGACAAGTTTCTTTTCTAAAAATTATTTTGTTTAAAATAAAATGAAAGGATTTAGACCATTTTTATTTAATTTTTTTTTTGGAATTTGGAATTTAAAATAAAAAACCGAGAATTGAAATTTGAGAATAACAAATCAAAAACAAGAAATTGAGAATCAAATTGTAAAAATTGAGAGTTGAGAATTGAATTGAAAAAATTAGAATTGGTCGTTGGAGTCCCATAGCCGTTGGGATTTCTGCCTATTGGCAAATGTTACCATTGGATAGAACGCATTTTAATTGATCCGCCAAAGAAAACGCACTACGTAGGACGCATTTTCTTTTCTCTCTCTAAAAACAACATAGATTGAGAAATTTTCAGAAAAAATGACATGGTTACTCAATTTGTTTATTTATTTCGGCATATATAGATAAATTACCTTTAGATTGACTGATTTAATCAACTTTTTTTTTTAAGTGACCAAATTAATCAAGAAAATTAAAATAATCGAAATATGAACAATACCTATTTAAAATGACTAACTACATAACTTACCCTGAAATAAAACACAATCCTAATCTAATAAATAAATAAGCAAAGTAAAAATCTTTTTTTTTTTAAATCAAGAATTCTTTTTTTTTTTAAAACCATACTGAAATTAATATAATTTGTGTAAAAGAGAAGATTATGACATCCCTTCTTCCTTCCCCTCTTCCATATTTTATTTTTATTTTTTTTCATTTTAATCCCTTTTTTTTCAGTTTCTTAAATATATAAAATATGGGCCTATCGATCTGATGAGTTTACTTTTTTGATCTATATAATTTTTTTAAAAATCTCTAATCTTCTTCATCAAACCCTTTTGTATTGATATAACAATTTTGCTATTCTTTCAGTCTTTGAAATTTAAAAGATCTGATTTTTCATTACCTTTTGGAAAGAATTGGGTGAAGATTTAACTTCCGATTATTTCCGATGAGGAAAGGGAGAGGAGCCGCCGCGGCTGCCGATACAACGATGAAACCGGCGGTAGAAGCCAACGGATCGGTAGAAGAACAAAGGTACAGAGGTGTTAGGAAAAGACCATGGGGAAGATTTGCAGCGGAGATTAGAGATCCCTTGAAAAAAACTAGGGTTTGGCTAGGGACCTTCGATTCGGCCGAAGAAGCTGCTCGAGCCTACGATGCGGCGGCGATTACCCTCCGTGGAAACAAAGCGAAAACGAATTTCCCTTTTAATTCCTCCGATTTCCCTGCTTTCGGAATAGATCGTCATCATCGTCGGAACAACGAAGGCTTTATCGCCGACGGCCACCGGTTACATCAGACGGGCGGCGATTATGAAGATCCGGAAGTGAACCCGCAGAGACCGGCGAGGAGCAGCATGAGTAGCTCGGTGGAGTCGTTTAGTGGTCCGAGACCTACCCAACCACCACGAAAACCATCAGATTTCGAGGCGGTTTCGACGAGGAAATACCACCCCAAGATGCCGCGGATGGCGCCGGAGGATTGTCGTAGTGACTGTGATTCGTCGTCGTCGGTTTTCGATAACGGGGATGATGATAACGTGTCGTCTTCGCGTCGGAAATTCTTGCCTTTCGATCTCAATTTTCCACCGTTGGATGAAGTCGATGATCTCACGTTATGTCTCTGATCAACGGTAACGATCAATTTATCAAATCCTTATGATTTAAGATGAAATAGTACGATTTCCCTTTGCTATTTATCAAATGATAAAGATCATTGTTGTTTTAGAAATATGATCATGAATTTAGGGTTTTCGATATTCATATCTCAGTCTGATTATCCGATCTTCTTTTTTGTATAAAACAATTTGTCTAATTCAATCCCTCAAAACAAAAAATGGGTCTTTGATTCTACGATCTATTAATGCATTTCCTTTCAATTTTACTATGAATCTTTCTGCATCAGCAAATCTTATAACTTTCAATTCAAATAAATTTTCCTGCTGTCATTTATAAGAAAATTTAAACATTCAAATTACAAATTTGCTAAACATAATTGATTTTCTGGCAAGGAGAAATTTTTTTTTATTTATTGGATTTTTTGGTGACTTTAATTACATAATCAAATGATAAAAAAAAACTAGTTCATCACATAGTATCAAATTTTAAGCAGGTTAAAATAGATAAAATTAAGTTTCAAATTAAATTTTTACATGACTTTAAATCAGAATATTACAATACAGAATGTTGGAGTAATTATAAAGTAAAATTGAATTATTGTAAAAAAATTTACAATTTAGATATCATAAATGAAAAGCTCACTTACTACAATTACACATGACGAGGCTTAAAAGCTCTCAAATTACTTTTGTCAACAAAAAAAACACAAAAACCAAATTTCAGGCCTCATTTACGATTCTTAATGTTTTTCACATGGATAAAATAATTATAGCTTTTACGATTTCTTGTTAATAGATGTGTGTTTGTAAATTGAAATTCTCGATACAAAGATTTGAAAATTTTTCTCATCTCGTGTCTTGATGCATTTTTTACTTATATTGAGCGTTTATAACTGTTTAGGATAAATTTTAATCATTGAAAACATTGATTTTGAACTTAAAAACACTTCCAAAGCTTTAAGGTGTAATATTTTTCTTCAAAAACCACATCACAAATACTACACCCGAATTGGAAGAGTGCGGTTATCTCTTGAGAAAAGTGCGATACCTCTCGAGTAGGATCCGATACTTGGGTTAAAAGGTGTTGTACCTCTTGAGAAGGTGTTATACATATGTGCCTTTTTACATACTAACAGCACGTTTGGTTCGCTGTATTGGATTAGAGGTGTATTGGATTAGAGGTGTAATGGAATAGAGGTGTAATGGAAAAGCTGTGTAATAGCAAATCAACTGTTTGGTTGAATGTAATAGAATAGAGGCGTAATAGTAATCCTGTGTTTGGTTGAGTGTAATAGAGGTGTAATAGCATAATGAAAAAATTAAAATGACTAGAATACCCTTAGCAGAAATTTGTTTTAGTAAATGATTATTGTTATTGTTATTTAAATTTTAATAAGATTATTATTATCAATAATAAATAATTTAATCATATTTAAACATAATTATTATTAAATATATTTTAATTAAAATATATAATTTAATAAAATTCTTAATAATTAGCATAAATTTGTTTTGGTAAATTATTATTGTTATTGTTATTTAAATTTTAATAAGATTAATATCAATAATAAATAATTTAATCATATTTGTACAAAAGAAGATCCATCAATTTGTACAAAAGAAGAAGAGCCTCTTTGCCTTCTTTCTTTGGCTGTTCCTCAATCATGAGGTGAATGAAGAAGATTGTGTGGCTTCTCTGCTGATGCTTTGCAGATAGGGCACCAGTTCTTCACCCGCAGCCACTGCTGTACGCATGCCACGTGATACCTATGCTCGCACTGCAACCTCCCTACTTCATCTCCATTCACGTACTCTTCCTGCAAATGTGCAAAATCATCCCATTCCATACATAGATGAGTAGAAGAAATGAAAAAGCATGATAGTGGAAAGTAATATAGGAAAAGTACCTGACATATGCTGCATTTTACATCATCCTTTTCACCCTCATAGCTCACATTTGCAAACTCCGAAGATGCCGTGTCATAGATGCTTTTTTTGAGGCATTTCGACAATGCTTCTTCCGATAGCCCAGTGCTCACATTACCCATCCTCTCTTCTAGAGCTAGTAATTCCTGTCATGATAGCAGCATAAAGCTTACGGTGTGGTTCAACTTTAACAAGCATGTAACCCAGAAAATAAAACATATATACTTAGCACTGACATAGCAAAACAAAAACAAACCTCATATGACATATTATCTATATCCAGTCTCATGTCTCTATGCTGGTCATAAAAGTCTAGGCCATTAAGGAACAAGCTGGTCTCTAGAACAAGTAATTGCTGCAACACAGGAACAGAAATCAGCAAAAGAACCAGGCAAAGCACGATGGTTCGAGACTAGGTACCTCATATGTCAACTCTTCATCTTGTTCGATCCTCTTAAGTGCTAATAATACCTGCATAAACATGGAACAGATGATTTGAGACATATTAATGGGTAAAAGCTAATTGCAACAAAGAAACAATGAAAAATGAGAAAGTTCTAAATCTGAGCTAGGACTGCAGGCTGAGATATACTGTTAATATACCTCTGCAATACCATCCATATTGTAGCGCCGGAAGCTATCTTGGTTCACTAAGGTGCGGTTAACGCCAACTTCTGAAGGACTAGACTGCATGATACTGTGCAAACCCTCACTTATACTACCTGCTTGACTATAAGGACTAACAAGAGTGGAGACAGTTTCTGTGGAAACAGGAGCATTCAAATCGTTAGGTATATCAGATTGAGGAACTAGCGGCATGACTACGGAGGACTGGTTCAAACTTAAACTATTTCCATTTGTTTGGTTAGGAGGTCTGCCTCTAACATAACTACTGTTTGACCTCCGAGTCCTAACTGAAGAAGCGACATTGCTGTCCCTGTTAGGAGGCCAATTCCTGGCTCGTCTTGAATCAGAAATAGAAACACCATGGCCAGAACTGTTGTTTCGCCCCTCCAAAGATGACCCACTCAACTTATTCCCCCTGGCTGAGGAACTAGCCTCTTCATCAGAGTTCCTCTTTTTTACCATGTCTTTCTTTTTGCTAAGGCTTGAATCTGAGGACGAACAACCCGTCAGGACAACATCAGAAATAGAGCTACATCTTAGATTTCTCAAACCATACTTGCTTGTGTTGGAACGAGATGCCTGGGAAGTACTTTGAGATGCCAAAGTAACAGATGGACTGGCCAGAGTCTCCTGGTTGCCCAACCCAGCTCTCTGAATAAATTTTCTCCTTGGTCTCGCGTTTGACACTACACTAGAGCTTCCCACTTCCATCACTGTAACATCCCTAGAATCAGCATCCTCAGCTTCATGATGCAGACCTCTTTGAATCTTTCCTGGTGGAGGAATGAGCTCAGACACTTCTGGCTCGTCCTGAATGCTACTAGTTTCAGATGAATCTGTTTCCAGATGAGATGGAAGCTTTTTCTGAGGACAGAATAATCAACGGAAGCAGTGGGAAATGGGAGGAGAAAATGATTAGGACGGAAGAGGAGAGGGTCGGGTAGGGAGGGAGGGTAAAACAGAGAGATGGGGAGGGAGGCCGGAAGTAATAGCTAATACAGCGATTTGGGAAGGGATTGGAAAACACGGGAATTTGGGGGTTAGGGGCGTAACCGATTACGCGCGTAATACCTATTACAGCGAACCAAACGCCGGAATAGGGGCGTAATGTAATACGCACGTAATCGGGGCGTAATGAATTGGGTAATACGGCGAACCAAACACAGTGTAACTTCTTAGCACCGTATCTTTATACTTCTGTGTTTTTCTACACTAAATTTTAAGTACTGCACCTTACCTAACCTAAAAACACTTAAAAAAGTATTCTTAAAAATTATTTTTCAAGCTTTAAAATGACTTAAAAATATAATATATAAAATTTATCTTAAAAAAAAATAGATAAATCACTTTGATATAAAACCATAATTGAACTTGTTTAGATCTAGTATAATCCAAACCTAACACAAACATAAAAAAAACTATTAAGAGTAAAAATCTATGTCAAGTCTTGAAGACAAGAGAGGGTCCAAAATGCAAAGTTCCAAACAAATATCTGTTTTTATGTTCCACTTTTCTCATCACTCAATTTGCATTATGAACATTAATAGAGATCATTCTAATCTTTGGTGCCATAAAACTAAGTTCACTAACAGCTGAAACCTCTGTCTACTTCGCCGGCAACCGAGTCCTTCATGCTACGTTCGTATGGATCATACAAGAGACCTCCAAAGATCGACTGGCAATCACCCGAGGGAGAAAAAATGTACACTATTCTCCTTCAATCCAAAAAAATTCGAAAAAAAAAAAAAGCTGGAAATCGAAGTGCATTTGTGTAAGAATTTTGTTCAATATAGTTCAACCATTCTCTCCAGCAATATTTGACCTAACTTGGTATATAGAATATTCTGCTCCTCCAAAGTAAGGCTGCGTAATATCTACAAAAACAAACAAACAAATAAAATCGTATTCGGTTGTGTTTCCAAAACTTAAAAGAAATGATGAGAAGATCGATGTGGTTACCTCATTTATAATCATCTCGACCGTATAATCTTGTGGAACAACAAATGACTGATGATAGATGTATGCAAAAACAGCCATTACCATCTGGAAACAGATAAACAGATAAAAAATAGTTCTCGATTCGAGCTTTACACGAAAAGATAAAACACTATAGCTGTTCACTGAAAAATATGTCATACAACTAGTTGCTTGCCTGGCAGTCCATTCTGTCAGTAAATCCTCCATGTCCGGGTATACTATCGCCAAAATCCTGTGTCACCCAAGAAAGGGTTGGTCAAGGAAATCGGAATGGATATGACAAAGTTCATGAATGTTCGGTTTTTTTCGATCTCAAACAGAGGAATAACAAACAAAAAGGTGTACCTTAATCTTAAAAGCTCTCTTGAAACCACTTGCAAAGAAGCCTCCAAATGGTGCAATACTCGACGCAAATAAGCTTAGGCATAGAGCATGCCACTGAACTGGTAAAATTGCTACTTCTTTCCATGGCAGCTGCAACATATTAGTAAAAGTGTAAAATACGGAACTGATCGTATTTTGCTGGACAGATTAATATATAAATAAAGCTAGCAAATGCCGTGTAAGAGATATTTATAGAGCAGAGTTCAAATTGAATAAAATTCTCCCATTTCTCAATCCCTCACCACCCATCGAGAAAGCCATCCTGGCAAAGGATAATACTCTGGCTTAAAAAGTGGACCAGGATCGCATAGAAGCCAACCAGTTGATAAATCCTGCATGCATTTCAGTCATATGAGCATTGTCACAATAGCGTCACTTTTTTTCAAAAGGTGAATGCATTGCAGAATGAGTTACCTTCCTTGGACATGTCAGCCACTGAAAATGACCAAAGACATTTGCAAGCTGCATAAAAAGATGCAAAGAAATTATGTTCACGATCATGCATAATGGTTACCCCCCGCGGTGATCAAAGTATTAGAAACACTCACCTCACAGAATCAAACTAATATTGACGGCACAAAAGAAACATGAATAAGGCATCTCTATAGTTTCAAGTCTATCCCAAAAGGAAAAAAGTTGAAGACTGAGTCAAGCACAGTGTAAAATTTCTTACCACAAATGCCGAGATTGTTGTTACAACTGATGCACCGATAAAACCCTCCCATGTTTTCTTAGGAGATAGCTTGATCAAAGGAGTTTTGCCGAAAAAAAAACCGAAGAAATAAGCAGCAACATCATTGACAGCAATTAGTGATGCCGGGAGAAGGAACCTGCATAAATCCAAGACTTGTTTCGATTTCAGTACCAGGAAAAGAGTAAATGATAAAAACAATTTAATGTTATTTATTGGACTGTAATAAATAAAAAGTACCGAAGCTGCTAAAGACTAACTAATTAGGCTCGCTTGTTACCAGAAGATGCCTTCGAAAATGTTGGCTACGGTAAATGCAGACTGAGTGAAGACAACGATGAGAATCATGTGTGTCCATGCAAACTGCCCGAATTGATATTTATACATCTTCTTCTTTAGTGTAAGAATGAACCACATGACACCTGAATACGAAACAATATTGGACTAATAAGGGAATGCAAATAAAAACAACTTAATATTATTATGAACCAACTCAAATTCCAGAACAAAAATAATAATAAACTGACATGGAACTTAATGTTCTAGACAACCGAACAAGTTAATCAACTCCATCATAATTGAGAAAAAGCAATGAATGCAAGATGATTAAATATTTGTTCATGGGCTTATATAATGTGTGTATGGCTCGGTTATTTTCAAAAGCAATATAATTACTAACCTGCTATGTATAAGAAATAACAAATAACCATCTGATACTTGATGAGCTTACTAACAAGCTTGTAGAAAATTTTGTCCGAAGTTACTGTGTTCACGAGCTGGTGACTGAGAATGCGACCATATACAAACAGCATAGCTGTGAAGTAAAAGTGCCTACAAGGACATAAAGTTCCCCCAGAATATCAATCCATCTGAGGTGCTATACCACAGTATCGAATTTGCATTGTAAGTATTCTTACCAATTCAAGATCCTAAACCCCGGCAAGCGTTTATCTTCATGAGCTCTTCTGAGTAGATTGAAGAGTTCACTTGCCATGAATATTTGGATAACAACAACCATTGCCAAAATATAAAGGTGCCCCATATAGATAATCAAAAGGAAGCCCCCCAGCATCCACAGAGATGAACATGCACGAATCCACATCGATTTATATTTATCGTGATCATTGATAAGCAAATGATTCCCATTTGTTTTGCTCATCTCAAAATTAAACTGACATCAAAGAACATAGTCGCACTTTCACCATTTGATGATTAAAGGAAAAAAAGAAAAAAGGGATCTCATCACTTAACAGAACAAATGGCATATCAAGTGAACACGTCCAAATCGAACTATAAAGGGCAAGTTGCAAAAAAGGAATAAACCTTTCATTGCTACTGTGTAACTTATCTTGTTACCCGGACATTTCATTTTCTCTAAAGTTCACCTATTAAACAACTACATATATTTGGACACGGGTATGTAACATACTCTCCAAATATCAAAATCGAGCTCAAGGTCTTAAAGAATCAACAATAAGTGTTGGGTGCAACGATCATTGCACTATGCAGGAAAGAACTCAATTTCGAAACGAGATCGTTGGGAGGCGCAACCACAAACCCAAAAGCACCACGAAAAATGCTTTAATTATACCAAAAATAAAAATAAAAATCAACTGTCCCAGAACACTTGAATTATATTTATGTACGTGTAAATAATACAGACCTCATTGGAACGTCGCCGGTGCCGAAATCGGGCGGAAGTAGGCGTAGATGGTGCACTAGAACCATGATCCTTTTGCATTGCTCTTATTATTATACCGCTAATCTAATAAACTTTGAGACAACATAAACACACCCCTCCCTGCACCAATAAAACAGTTTCTTCTTATCACAAACAAAGAAATTTAAGCAAATGATGAAATTTTAGTCAATGCTATCACGCATTAATCGCCTACGGGGTAACCCATTTTTTTAATTTTCGCTTATTTGTTAGATTTCCTCTTTAGAACATACAATTTTTACCCTAAAATAAAAAGTTTGAAAACGTTTTTTCCTTCTTAAAAAAGAAAATTTCAATTTACATTCTTTGTTCTATCTGTATTTTTTTCGTACATCTAAAGGAACCCAAAACTGTAATACTTAAATTTGACATTCTCCATAAAAAATGGAGAATGTGAAAAAATAAAAACAAAAATGTTAACAATGGGAAAAATATCCATGCAAATCTACTGCCATAGTTATAAGGAGGAAAGGAGAAATGGTGAGCTTACAGTTCCGAATCCGAAAAGTTTTAAACGTCCTTTGAATGCAAAACTCTTAAACGGTGAACGACCGAATTGATGTGAAAAAAAAAAGGGAATAAAACATAAAATGAAAGATTGAAGAGGAGAATGAAGGATCAAATTGTCGGCTTCTACCGATTCTTAGGAAACAAACAGAAAGTGAAGACTGAAGAACATGAAAAAACTCTTCCTTGGAATTCCCAGAATCTGCCACGTAGGCTCCTTTGAGAATTAATTGTATATAATTGCCACGTGGAACCAAATGTGAATATGATAAATAGTTTTTTTGCCCTTTTGCCGGTAAATCCGATAGATAACAAGGCTAAATTAATCATACGTGTCAAAAAAAAAGTTAATTATCAAATGGGTCTATTTTTTTAAAAAAAATTTAGAGAAATAGAAATTTAGAGAAATAGACCGTTTTTTTTGGAGAGTGTGAAAGCATGTCTAGTTCGATGTATTTAGTTGGGTGCGCTTTTTAGACAGTTGGTAAGAAAACTCGTCCAGCTGAGCAAACTTTCTATTGACATAGAAAAGCGTACCCAGCTAGACGCATTTTCTTTTCAGCTGGGCGTATTTTTCTTGACATGTCAGTAAAAAACTCACCCAGTTGGACGAACTTTCACATTCTCTTTTTAAAAAACAGTTTATTTTCCTAAATTTTTGAAAAACTAACCTATTTGACAAATTAACAATTTTTTTTAATACATACAACAAATTTAGCCAAATAATAAAAGGATGTGCTTGAGTTAAAAAAAAACCCATACCATTGAGTTAAAATTAATATGAAAGCCTTAAACTAAAATTATTTTTGAATTTTTAAATTGATTTGCATTTTGATGTGAATTTAATTGAAATAGTTTATGAAATAAAAATAAAATAATGTTTTTACAAGTAAAATAATATATATTTAAATTCTTTTGAAAGTGCTTAATTATGCTACATATTTAATTACGTTTTTGAAAATTTTGAGTATTGTTTTAAATTTTAGGTTGATTTTAAAGTGTATATAATTTCTCTTTCATTAATAAAAAATTAAATATTAAAAAGTCAAAGATTTTTATGAGTTAAAATTATAAATCAAAGGTTTTTTGTTTAACAATTTAATGGTTTTTAATAGTTAAAATTTGGATAAAATGTAATACTTCAATATTAAAATCAAAGGCGATTATCAATTTAAAATTTGTATAATATTAGTTAGGAAAAAAGGGTTTAATAGTGAATTTGACAAAATAATTATAATAAAAATAATATTAAATTCTCAAAAGAATATTAAAAATTAATTAAAAAGTGTATCATTGAATTTATAAATTTTATATAAAATATTATTTCAATAAAACAATTTTTTTCTATAATTGAAATTGTCAGTGATTGAACTCTAATCTATAGAAATATATATGAAAATATTTTAAATTGAATTTTAGCCATCAAATGAAACTCAAGTGATTCCACTTGCAAACTTAATTAAGCTTTTTATCTTAATATTTTTATATTATAAAATTACATATTTATATTCATAAAAAGAGTTTAATTATAAATGAGATCAAACTTGAATACGGACAAGTTTAATCAAATTCAATTCGAATTTGAGTATAAAAATTAATAAATACACTCAATTGAACTCAAGCTTAAATAGTTTAATTATGTCTCAAACTAAACTCAAATTTAAAAATTAATGTTCAAATTAAGCTCGAACTGAATACAAAATCTTAAGTCAAGTTAGAGGCTGAAATTACCACCATTTAAACAACTCTACTCGATTATACCCTTAATCTAATCCTTGGTAAAAAGAAAATTACCAAATTACCATGGTTGCATCAAAGTCACATGTCCATTTTATTGCTCAATTAATAAAAATAATATTAAAAAATTGTCTTTCTAATATCAGTTTTCATTTCCAAAAACAAAACTAGGATCAAATTTCTGAGCTGAATGAATAGTTTAATCTATAAACAAGTCTAATCGATTTGAGATTTTAATTTAAGCATTTGGTCACATAAACCCAAAAATGATTTCATATAAAAGAAAATGTGGGGAAATGTTCTAAAAAGTTGAAACAGGCTCATTACAATAGTTGAAACAAATTAGAAAAGGCACTAAGAAATCGACTTAAATTGCTAACCAAACTATGATACACAAAGTAGTTCTAGGACTATGCCTACATGTACAATACAAGGCAAAATAGCAAGTAATAATGATCCTCAGATGTGTACAACAGGTCCAAGCTGCAAACCTTTTCTATACCTGTATTCAGCACAAAAGGTTACAATTCCGGAAAATTTATCAGGAAAAAAAATGGTTCAGGGTAATATTAGAAAACCGAAAACAAAATCGAGATGTTGTTACTATGTTTACCCAATCTGAGTAGCGGATATAATTTGCCAAGGCAACGAGTCATGGCATGGTGGGTAAAGTGGGTGCATAATTGTATTAACTTGATATAGACTGAAAGCTTCCATTGAATTCATCATAAAGCCATCTACAGAATGAATAGTTCCATCATTAGTCGAAATCCGATCTGTCGTGTGCTTAACACATGCTAAATTTATCAATCAAAAAGACATACCTGCATAAGAAAATTGCCTTTGATCTTTCATTTGCTTCAATTCCTAACTGACTTCGTCTTTCACTTTCTTCTTTGAATTTATCAGCGGGAAGAACTTCACACGGGCACTGGATCGCGCTTGCCATTACAGTGCTATCGTTATTAGATTCATAAACCTACAGAGAATAACAGAAGCAACAATTGGCAAACCACCAGATTTTACTTGCTACTATGACAGTCATCATGTATAGACAACAGATAGAACAATAGTAAGAGAACAGTTTGAGTAAACATGCATGAAGGATTACCTCACTGATTTCAGGAGGACATGGATGTGCAACACCCTCCGGTAAATCACTAGGAAAGTAGCACCTTTTGACAACCACCCACTTTGACCCTGTTTTAGCATCCTCCCACATTGCCTGCAGTGAAGATCCAAAATTATAAATTTGTTTTTTACGGGACACTGGAATCAGTAATCTTGATATAAATTTTTTCAAACATGCTCACCTGAAGCTTAGATGGTATCAGTTTATCCTGGCCAGAATGAACAAGAGCATGATCGTGAACTTTATAAATTATGCCATCAATGCAACAATACTGGTAAAATTTTTTCCCATCCACAACTTGAAGTATGTCACCAGCCCATTCCACAGCACGCAAACCATCAGAAGAAAACTCCAGATGCCTTGAAATCTCAGTATTAGCTCCAGAATTTCCAGAAGGATTAACTTGTGCAGCTACAGCATCTTGTTCACTTTGATTAATCTGTTTAATGCAGTCAATATCTCCTTTCGAACAATCTTTCTCCATATCTTTAACTCCGGAACTTTCAACATGGCAATTATTTGAAGGGACTTCAGCAAAGTTTTGCTGCCCTGTTTGGATATCTTTAGAGTTATCTGAAGGCTGAGAATGATCTGCCTTCTTGCAGATTGTGTTATCTGATGTATCAGCAGGTTCTGATGTTGATGTAGGATCTTTTCTTTCTTCATGATTAGATGATTCAGTCATTTGAGAATGTTCTTCAGGTCTCTCATTTACGGTGCCAACAGAAGGCAAATCACATACAGCATCCAAAGGTTTCGTCAAGTTCTCTTTTGGAACCTTAGAACCAGATGCTGACTCAACAGAGTTGCTGTCAACTGCAGTGGCCATAGCCAGAGTCTGTGATGCGGAGCTTCCATTTGCAGTTACCTTCTCATGATTGACAGTTGAACCCAGATTTTCCATTTTCTTCTCTGAAGATGACTGAGGTTCAGCTGTGCTAGAAGGCACTTTGGATACATTGATACTTCTCATGACACGACCATATTTAGGGGGCAAAGGCTTGCCATTGCAAAATGACAAGCATCTAGCACAGTGCCACTCACCTCTAGGGATTGCCTTCTGATTGTTTGACTGCAAACATTTCAAGTGAAATCCTTTCTCACATGCATCACAAATCAGCACAGTTTCCACGTCATTAATGGTAACTTTGCACGTTTGGCAAGTCAAAGCCTTATTCATATACTCTCTAGAAGGAGGAGTCCAAGTTGGATGAGCAGGAAGCTTCGGTTGTAACAGCTTTTGAACAATTCGAGCAATTTCATTGTGATTATTAATAAATGGAGGAGCTTGTGTAAAGTTTGCACCTTGCACTGGCTGGTGCACACTAGGAAAAGTTCCAGGTGCAGTTTGAGTAATGAATGGTCTAAAGGTTTGATCTCTCACTGCTTGATTATTCATCTGGGCTGTAGTCAAACCAGAACTTCCTTCAACCTTTATTGGATTATGAGTCAAAACCTTGTTCTCTTGCCCAGATTTAGCTAACCCTGCAGATTGAGCTTGTATGGACCAAGTGGGAGCATTCGCAGGTGGATGGCTTGCCGAAGAATTAACTGAAACAGACAATATTTGCAATAAAGATGCAGAAATGTTTAACAGAACCGAATAAGGGAGAGAATAGTAATAACATAGTAGCAGAACATTTGGGTAAAGGAAGCATTGATCATCCAATAATTCATCATAGAACACCATTGCAAGTCAAGGAAGCCATCCCCCCACCCCACCCCGCCCATGGAAAAAGTAAGTAGACCATATTATCTAATCTCTAGATGGTACTAAATACAAAGCTCAAAAATTCCAATTGATATGTACAAAGCGCTTCAATTTTATTTGCTGATAAGGGACAGAGACCTGGCTGAAGAGAGAATTACCTGGCATTTGGGAAACATAAGAAGCCGCATTTGATCCTCCATCCAACTTAATTTGTGGTCTCTCAACCCTGGGATATGCAAATGAAGACGAATCCCTTCCCAGATGGCCACTTGGTAATCCAGTGGACATTGTTGGCATTTTTACATCGCTGGTGGGCAATTGATGCTGTAAGGGAGCTGAACCTGCTGCTGCAACATGAGCAGGTGGCAAAGAAACTGGGATGCCACCAGAAGATACGGCTGGGTGAATCGGTTGATCTGATGGCAAAAGGCGAGCTGCATGTAATGCTCCACGGTTTTCAGCTGATCCACCAATATTCGTTTGCAAAGGCTGAGATGTATATGTACCAGGTGTAGTGAATTTCTTAGGTTCTTCCATCTGGAAAAGCATTAAGGTAATCAAACACTCAGATTCCAATATAATACTATGGCATGACCTTTTCAATCGTTTAACATGCCCAGAAAATGTGTGCTTTAAATTAAATCAAGCCATATCTGCATAAACAGCTGAAAAGCTTGGCAGCACATAGATCATGGAAGGAAGCATTTGATACCAAAAATTTAATATTACATTAATAAATATCATGAGAATGCTACAAAATTATGGAACTAAAGGATGAGTCCTTTAGATAGCATGATTGGTATACTATTCTTTGCCATTGCCACCCTTTAAGACAACATATCTATGTTATTCCGATTTAATTTCCTTTGAAGTACTTGTGTTCGACACATATTTAGACATGAGTATGAACAGATACGATCCTCCAGATATATGAAAATATTTAAAAAAAAAATTTGAACATACTCACGTCAAACACATACCTATATTGAGTATTAACACTCACACCCAAGTCTAAGTAGTACAACAACCTGTGAATCAAATGCATCTTTCAATCCATAAACAACGACCACCTTAAGCCATGTCTATCTTATGGTGCTCAAAACCATGAACCCATAAATAAACAACTATGCCACAAAAAATATCAGACTGAAAATGACAAAATCCTGCTAGCAGTTACTAAAATCATTATATTCCTTTTTTTTCTTATGAGCAATTTAAACCAAATTAAGCTTTTCACAGCTACACACACAGCCCTTAATCCACCAAAATTCACTTTAAAAACCGAGAAGAAAATCAAATTATACAATAGATTGAGAACTTTAACTTTCGCAATTATACGGAAAACTGAATTTCAGGACAATTTCTCATATAAATTGCACCAAAGAAAAACAAAATTAACGCCTGCCCTAAATACTTCTTGACCAATATAAAATCAAATCAATCAAAAAATGAAAATGACCACACAAATCCAAATGTACCCATAATTCCAGACCAAACAAAAAACAAAATTAATGAAAAATTCATTAAAAGAATAAAAAATAATAATACAATTAAGACATTTTTTACCTTCATTTTGGCGAACAAAACCTTCTGAGAAATCGACATTCCCATATCCCTAAACCCTAATCTCTGCTCCTTGAGGTTGGAATTAAGCCCCAACTCTTCAATCACATTCCCTATTGCATCCCTCCCAACAATATCCTTAGGTGCCATCTCCCCGCACATTTCCGCCAACGTCTCACGCGCCTCCGCCATCAACGACATCTCCGCCGACGTAGGATTCTTACCTCCCCTCATCTTCCCCATCGTTGACAACACCAGCACAATCTCCGCTACCCTCTTTAGTCCCCCACCGCACCGCTGCTTCTTGGACGCAGAAACTGCCCCGTTTTCGACCCCACGTTTCTCCCCCACCGCAGGAGAAGGCTCAAACGCTGCGTTTTCGTCGACACCCACCTCGGGATCCATTACAAAACAAAGCCAATCTAGAAAAAAACGTCGTCGTCTAAGAAGAGGGACTGAAACCAGAGCGAGAGCGAGAGAGAGGGAGAAATAAAGATCCGAGTGGGAATTAAGAAATTATAAAACTAAAAAATTAAAAAAAAATCAGGGAACTTTTGGCGGGTAAATTGGGGGAAAGAGAGAGAAATTTTTAAAATAAATTTTTACTTTGTCAAAGCAGGGATCAGAGTAAGGATTGAATGAACGAAGGGATTTTGTGAGAGCGTCGAATGACGAAAAAGATAAAAAAGATGGTTTATTTAGGGGAGTTTTTGTAATTTAAACATGAACCGGGCGGTTTGCTCAAATCGAACCGGATATTATAATTTGGGGATTTTGAGGTGAATCTAGGGTTTCTGGAGTTTTTACAACGTGAGGTGAAGGCTTTGTGGTTATGGGGGAAGTGAGCAATGAAAAGTAGCCACGTCAGCAAAATAGAAAAAACAAGTAAAAATCTAGATTATATGGCACCACTAAGGTAACCATAAAATTTTCGTTAAATTAAATTTAAGGGCACTAAATTATTTGTAAATTTATATTTTAGTTATTTATTTTTAAAAAGTTACAAAATGGTCAGTAAACTATGACATTCTCTATTTGCACCATCTGCACAAATTGAAAATTTTTTTTCCCTTCTCTTTTACAGTTCATTTTTTGTTTCATGAAACAGTTTTGAACATCTCGAATTTTTGAAAAAAAATCCAAATAGTTTTCTTCTCTCATCTTCCACCATACCAATCTTCAAATCATCGCTTAAAGCTCTCTAGCCGAACTTTGAAAAAAAAAACTTAACAGTCTATGAATTAAATGAAAACTTTCAAATAGTTTAGTAACTTAAATGAAAACTTTTGAATAATTCAGTGACTATTTTGTAACTTTTTGAAATTGAGTGACCAAAATGTAAACTTACTAATAGTTTGATGACCTTAAGTGTAATTTACCATAAAAATTTTATCCCTCGTTCCTATTATATATTAGATAGATTACAATACACCCACAATGTAAGTGAAAAATAAATTTATGCAAAACCTTATATAACTACTAAATGAGACTTTAGTTGAACTTCCTACTACGTAATTATATTTTTACCATTACTTACGTGTTGATACCAGATTTATTTATAAATAGTTATTTAAAATAAATTTGTTGATGTTTAGATTTACCTTTTAAAGATCTTTTCAAATATTATATATAAAAGTATTTTTTATTTTTGGAAAACTAAAAAATTAAGTTGAAAATTTAAGTAAAAAAATTAAATATGTTTCGATATATTACTTAAAAATTAAGTATGATACATAATTAAGTTATTTGATAGATATAAATTTTAAATAATGTAATTCTTTTATTTTTTTTATTTTTATCCTCGTTTTTTTTATTTTACACTATAATATAATGTTAAAATAAATTAATTAAAAATATTCTACGCGATAAGTAACTCTTTATTTAATTATAATTTTTTGCCATAGAAAATTTCTATGAGACAACTATTTTATGAATTATCAAATGTGCTTGAAAATATAAATCACTTAAAATATTAATATTTAGCTGATTTTATTTTTTTTAACGACTTATCAAACAATATTTTAATGTTTTATTAATTTGTGACACCAAACTAGTCAAAAGTTTTATAAAAGCATAAATAGAAATTTATTTTTTGTTGCTTTTTCCTGATAGCTATAAGTTCATATATACATGGTGTTAGGATCGACCCGACTAAGCAACAAGTAAAAAAAATAGCGGAATAAATTGAGAAATTGAACACACAAATTTAACGTGAAAAAACCTCTCCAAAGAGGATAAAAAACCACGAGCAAAGATAATTTTACTATAATGGCAAAAGAACGAAGAGTACAAAAGATTGAGATAAAAATTAAACCCAAAAAACCCGAAAACAAAGTACTCTCAAAACGTAAACATAAAATTCTCTAAATGTGTTATAAGTTATAATCTCTAATGGGTGTATTTTTTAAGATTGTAAAAGAACTTATTTATACGCTAAATTAGTATGTCAAACAAACTATGCTAATAAATGCCAAATATATTATACTAATAAATACTAAATCTTATAGAAAGAAAATATATTTTTACTTAACTTGACTTGCAAACAATCTCTTAGAATTTGAGTCACACAACTCTAACACATGGTAAATTGTAACTAGATTAAGTGACAGAAGTGCACGTGAAACACAAAAATGTACATAGAAAACTTTGTTACACGATTCAAATTCCTCTACAGAGTCTTGTATAAAGAGCTAATTCACTACGATTCAACAAGTATAAATTACGATTTAAGTCATATTCACCTAACATATAACAACTTCACATCTATACTTTTAATACGAATCACTCACCACTGAAACTCTTTCCCTGCAAATTTTGTTGTAAACCAAGTGACTCAATTGAGTTTACTTTCAATTTTGCACGCGAAATGCTAGTTTCTATACAAATAAAAAAAAGTGCTCTCTCAATAACTTCTAACATAATACAACCTGATCATATAGAAATACAATTAAATTATAATCACATTCCCCTTAAAAACACTCTAATTCGATCCTTGTTCAATTGATCATACACAATTGAATTGCTTAAATTGCTTGGTATGTTTAACTTGTTTGGAATTGTTATCTAGGTACACTTGTTATTTGTTCCAACACTTGTTTATTGTTAACGTCGTGACGAGGAACAGTCAGTGAGTGGCGTCACGATCTGAATTCCCCGAAGTTACAATGTCAACTCGATAGTTTAAAAATTCTATAATTTGATCATTATTCAACTTCGAGTTATATAAAGAGTTTTTGTAATCTTGTATATAATTGTAAAACATGTCGTAATGATGTTTTGAACTTAATAATATGTATGAATTGTTCAATTGAATTGTAATTGATTGTAGTTGCTCCGACAATGAATATAACATCTCATAACTCGAACCAGACGATCAGGTCAAGTATGAGATGTTACATACTTTTATTCAATTATATATATATATTTAAAATTAACATATTTAAATTTTTGTAGATTTAAATATTTGACATATGGTTAAAAATTTGAATTCAAATTTTTTTGTAGATTCAGATATATGACTAATAAGATGTTCAGAATTAGATAGTAATATTCAGATGATTTAAGAATAATAAATAAATTTAATTTTTTAGTGATTTTAAGGTATATTTGAGCCAATTCAGCCCAAATTAGACCATAGGACCCAAAATCCATTTGAGCCCAATATTTGACAAAATTGGATCATCTTAGCCCAAAATAGGCATCCATTTACTTCAAGTTTGGGCTCAATGAGACGGGTCATTGATGAACACTCAGTGTTCCTTTGTGGGGGAAGATCCGAAACTAAAAACTAAAACCTCAACCATTTGATTTCCAAATCCAAGCTTAAGATCTCAATTCCTGTTATTTTCTCCCATTTTCCCAGAAATCATACAGAAGGTTTTGGTTTTTAGCATAAGAATTTCGTCTTATATCCATATTTGTTTTTGATTAATTTACATCCTTTTTGTTTTTGCAGGAAATTTTGTGTAAAATCGACATCTGGAATATGGGTTTCTTGGTAACAACCCTGATTTTTGCTGTAATTGGGATAATTGCATCGCTTTGTACGAGAATCTGCTGTAACAGAGGTCCCTCTGCTAATCTGTGAGTGTCCTCTTCACAATCTCTTTTTTAGATTTATAATTCATATGTTAAAACTTGTATTTTTTTTTTTTTACAATCTGGGTTGATGTTGCTTTAATTAAGTTTAAACTTTTAAAGGGTATCTGTTGATTGGTATACTTCAATGAAATATGCTTTAATTTGGTATTGCAACTTGGAAGAATAACGAGTTGGCACTGTAAACCAATGCTGAATTATTTGTGCTGTGGTTATTTACTGTAAAGATTGCAGTAAGCCGTGTTTCAAGGCATTGTGCCAGACAACAAAAATGCCTTGATCCTTTTCAGGCATGAACTGGTGTTCCGATCAGGCGCACAACTGGTGCGCTGAGATGTGCTTTTTGCAAGGCAATATGTGTGCTGAAGAAAGGCCCCCCGGCTAATCGAAGTTCTCTTTCATTTCTTTTATTTTTAGACTTCTTTCAATAGTTGTACCATTATGAGTAAGAAAGGGGATAATATGCTTCGTAATATTTGATATTCAACCATAGATGGGGATCATAAGGAAATCATGCATATTGATCAAAGAAATCGTAACATACCTTCCCTTATGATATGATCTTGCTTCAAACTAGATCACTCTTTGGAGTTAGTTATCATATTTATATATCTTAACCTTATTTTATATATATACACAGACACATATACAAAAATAAGTCCATATACATTTTGTGCTTTACTTCACTTGGGGAAGCTTCTTATTCCTTTTTTTTTTGTTTTTCTTTGGTGCCTTGGGCAATATAAGGATTCTAGCACATAGAGTGTGCCTTTCACCCTTGAGAATACTGCCACTGGGTAAAAGATTAGTGTCTAGTAAACTGATTTGCGTCGATTTTAGTTATGTAGTACCATTTTTTGATATACCATAGTCTGGTTTGCTATCTAGATACTACCATACTAGGATGTTTTCTTTTGTTCGATTACTATTTACTGCCGACAGAGTAATGTCTCCCTAGATTTTCCTTGCTCTCATTGAAAAACTGCTTTTCCTTGTTTTATTTATACAGGCTCCACCTAACACTGGTCATTACAGCAACGGTCTGTTGTTGGATGATGTAAGTTCATTTCTGCTTTACATTTTATCTTTCTTATGTAGTAGCTCGACTTTCTTATAGATACTGTTTGTAAAGCAATAATAATATGAAATCTTCAAAGCGCGATGATTGTTAACTGCGGGAATCTTTTGGCTATGCTCATTGCCCTTCCAAAATTTTGTTTTAGATGAATCATATAGTGCCGCTGCCTTTTCTTCCTATTGTTTCTGCAAGAAGGAACTACTCTTCCTTCCTATGATTTTAAGGCTTCATTTTCATTTTGAAAATATTTTATGTTTTTATTTTCTATTTTCATTTAAAAAAAAAACCTTATTTTTCATTTTTTGAAAATAAAAAAACATGTTTGGTAAATATAAATAAAATTTTGTTTTCAATAATGAAAATATGAAAGTCGTTCATTACCTCTTTTTTTTTAATAATAGAAACATGAGAAGTAAAATAAAATAAGTTCGTACATTTATATGGACTTGAACTAAGGTCAGAGATTTGATATTTAAAAACTGTTGAAGAAAAATATTCTTGTGTTTATATTGATTTGAATCAGGGTTAATTCATTAATTAAATTTAAAGTTAAAAAACCTTTGTTCTCATCATTTTCAATTTTACAAATCATTTTTAATAAGAACTTTTAATAAAAACAATGAAAACAATTTTTTTTCTTTTCTAATTTTCATATATTTTTATTTTTTGCTTTCCAGAATCTATTTTTAAAAATTTCAACCAAACACATTTTCTTTAGTGTTCTCCGTTTTCCAGAAAACCGAAAATAAAAATGACATTTATTTCTTGAAACCAAGCGGAGCCTAAATTTTCTTTTTGGCATGTGTTAAGTTTGTATGCTTTTACAAGAATCTTATTGAAGGTGTATAAAGTGAACTTGTCATTAAATGAGAATAATATCTTGTGTAGCTTGTTCCTTAGGTTCTTTAGCTATTAATTCACCAAATAGGACACCTTATTGAAGTCTGATATCTTTGAGTGCCATAATATACTGCCCATTTGTGAGAATTAGCTGGATTTTATGATTGTTGAAATAATGGCTGTGGTGTAAGGTAGATTCGCAAGTTCATTAGGTTGTCATGATTGATGATGAACTTCAATTTTTCGTATAAATGACCCATGTCCTGCATTAAGCTCGTTGGTTCTATGCTGCTTCAACTCTATATTTTTCCTAAAACACTCATGTTTGACATCCGTGTCCGACACATATTCAGACATGGGTATGGAGACACAGAAAAGCTTTAAAAAGAATTGAACACACTCGCATCAGACACATTACTTATCTGACATTCTCACTTGAGTCCAAGTAACACGGCATGATTTTGATGAAATTTATCTTTGTAACTACTTTTAGGTATAGCTCTAGCTTTAATAAGTAAAACATGTTTTGTTTCATTGTCTTGCTAGTTTGTAATGTTAATTTTTTTTGTCTTGTTAGGTGGGCAATTGTATATCTTGCACAAATGAAACCACTCATTGTCCCCATTTTGAGTGAAGGAGAGTGAAATTCTTCGCACGAGATCGTTTGCGAGGTTATCAGTAAACAAGCTGTAGTCATATTGATTGTGGATTAGCCTCTGAATTTAGTTGTCATGTAATATGTCTTTCTCATGTCGTTTCTGTAAGTAAATCCTTGTTCAAAGCTTGAACTTTGAATTGGTATTATGTTAGCAGTACTTTATTATTTGTTTCTCATTTGTTCAGTTTCTCATAAAAAATAGTGTTGTTTCCATTAGACATTATGCAGTTTTTGATGAAATGATATCGAAAAAAGATTACATTTATTAATAATCATCATTGTTTCCAAGATGCTTGTTTACATTCTTTGATGATGTTCATGGAACTCCTTATGTTAAGAGTTTAATTATATTTTATACTTCTATTAAAAAAACAGTTAAATTAATTTTTGTACGTTAGACCAAATAGTAAATTAATCAGACAATGCTATGTGTATTTTACTTTGATTTATAAAGATCCTATAAAGACCAATTTTAAGAGTTAAAATGAACAGAAATGACAAATTACAATTCAACTCTTAATACAAGAACCTCTAGGATACTTTTACCCTATTATTACATTTAAGTGATAATGTCTTACAAAGATTATATACAATCTATGCATTAGTTTATTATTGAATAGGGTAATTTTAAAAGAAAAAGTTCAAAAGTAAATCAAAACAAGCTCATGTCATTCAAGTTGACATTAATTTAAGAGTCAAAATAAATTTACAGAGTTGTAAATACAGCTCACTCAACAAGACAACTACTTCACATCTTGTTACATGGACTCTCTCATTGTTCTAAAATACCTGTGTCCAGCCATTGTGTCCTTTGAAAAAAATTGAGCATACCCACAATTATATCCGACATTTACTTCGAGTCCAAGTAATATAGAAAATATTCAAAGAACAGGGGGGAAAACCGAACAAAATTTCCAGCATATAATCAAGAGAATAAAAGTTGAAAAAACAAATTCTAACCACAAACAAAACAAAAAGAGCAAGTTTGTTGGGTTCGGTGTTTGTTGGTATTACAAGTATTTGATGAGTAGGTATATGATGACAGCCAGAATCACGATCCCGATCACAGCTAAAAGCATGCACATACAGGAACAACTGTCTCTGGTTCGCCTGTTCAATACCGCCAAGTTTTTCTGCACTCTCTGTTACAAAACAAGATAAAACCAAATGAAAACATATTTATTAGAAGCCACCTCGATATCAAAGTTATAGGAACTAGCAATGTCGTCGAGAAGTGACCCTTAAAACTATGCACCAAAGGCACTGCATGCATTACCACTTATCAGACAAGCTAGCATTTGATCAGGTGCATGCATGCCTAGTACGCTTGGACACCTTTTTTAGTAAGACAATAGATGCAAAACAAGTCCATATATTATAAGTTCTCTTCAATGTCTTATTTTTAATATTTTTCATTAGCATATTACCTTTACCGGTAAGAAAGAGGATGATATTCGAGTATTCAACAATAAACACGGGAAATCATGCATGCATTAAACAAAAGGAACAAATATTCGGCATGCTTTTCAGATAAATTGGAGCAGTCTTTAGTGTTTATTATCATAATTACATAACTTAAGCATAACACATACAAAAAACACAAACATGTACATATCGCGCCTATCTTCACTCAGGTGATTTTTTTTGCTGTGTATCACCTTAAGATGACACAATGATTCTAGTGCTGAGAGTGCATCTTACACCCTCGGCGACACTAGAAACGAGTATGGTAAGTGATAAAGGGTGTTCTACATTCTAACTATTTTGGACTTGAGGCACTAAGAAAATACGCGCACATCGCTTTCAACATGGAATATTTCAAATGATCCAACCTTGCTCGCACTACCAACATATCAATGGTCACAAACAATATGGAAGTAAAGCAAAAGCAACATTTTCATATCAACAGTTCTGTATTGTTTTATTCTGCTTCATCTAACAGCTGACAAAGAATACTACTGATAACCGGTTTGGTTCCAACAGAATTCAATAATCAAAGACTATGTAGTTCTTAGTAAACTTGAGGAGGATTTCATCTATTACTAATAAAGCTTGGATGACTGTCGAGTGAAAATATAAAAAAAGACGCATACCACTTTAGGATCACATCTGAGTGGACCATAGAAATATATTCAAAAGCAGTAACTGGATCTTGTTTAATTCGAAAAAAGAAAGGAGGATATTTTGCAATGCATATAAAATTGTTAATTAATAATGACTATTTTACCAGCAGACGAGAATCAGAAACATCCACGTGTTGGTCCAGGTCATCCTGCACAGAGGAAGCACAAGATAAATGTATTATGGTGGATGAATCAAACCTCACTAGCATTTATTTTATAGAAATAAGAGGCAAAAGAGTATAGCAGAAATAAACAGAAACATACAATTAGTCGGGTTTGCAGATCAAGTTCTTCATTGACCGCCAATGCAATATGCTTCGTACTTACTATTGTCTCCTCCAACTTCTCAAGATCCTCATCTTGCTCTGCTCGAAAAAGGACAACCCTCATAAATCGAGGAAACTCAAACCATTTTGCAAGCTACCACTAAAATAACTTGCCTTTCATTATTTGTCGTTGAAGACCAACAAGGCCGGAATTATCCAAACCAACCGTTCTACTCATGGCATCCGGCTTACTTTCGGGCCCCAACAAGCTATCTCTGTTAGCAAAGTTTGACATGTTGAATGCAGAAGCCATCTGGTTCACTTTTGACCTCAGGTTTGCAACCATGTCCTTGCGACGATTCATCTCCTTCTCTGTTCTGTAAGCAAAGTATAAAGCATCAACATACGGTCAAAGTTGGTTTGGTCATGATAAAACATACTTCAATAGTAAGCAAATAACGAAGTGCCGTGTTTATAAACATCACATACAATCAAAATCACTAATCGAACCTCAATTCAGTCCTATATGCACCTCAACTAAGATGACTTACAAGGGCTTCCCGGTCGGTCTAGACAAAAGGGACTGCAATCCATCAAGTCTAGTCCCTAAAATAGTAATCTTTCTTCGTATAGCCGATGCATGACGCTGAGTTTCTGGACCCGAAGCAGGCAAGGAACTCCTTTCAGATATCATGGCATTGATATCATCAACCATTTTTACTGCTTCATTATATTCTTTTATCCATGAGTCTGAAGAAGATGCCATTGACCTTAAACAAATAACAATGAAAGTCAAAATCTGATCTTTAAAAAAAAAAAAACTTAATATATAACCAGAAAGCATAAATTTTACACACTTGAAAACATCATTCAAACTATGAAATAAAACATATAAGAGAAATTAACCAAAGTATTAATAATTCTGAGAACAACATTTCCTTTTATCTCCTCCTTTTGAATTTGATGCCCTTTTTAAAAAAGAATTAGACCATTACCCACAAGGAAAAATAAAATTCTGTTTGCAACTGGATATCAGCTTATATTGAAAAAAAAAGAAATCAAATTATACACACTAATCCACTTAGTAACATAAACTTTATTTAGAACCATCAACAAAATCCCCCCCCTTTTCTTTTCCTAATTAAAAATAAAAAGAAACTCATATTTATCTCTAAAAAAACCTTCTTTGAACTGGGTATAAGTTCAAATATTGAATATTTTTCCCCAAAATTTAGTAGCCAAATTAATCCCAATTGTAAAAGGAAAAATAAAAGAAAAAGAAGGATACTTCATTAAAAACCCATCAATACGTTCTTTTTATTGGATGGAGTTAAACAAATACATGTATAATAAAATGCAAAATTCAAGTAAAAAAGCGAAGTTAGAAGTAACTTACAAAGAAGAAAACTTTAAAAGAAGAAGATGGAGCTGTCGATCAAATCCCGAAAAAGAAAAAGCTAAAACCCAGGAAAGGGAAAGTTCTTAACTTTTGAAGATCCGCGTTAAGTAATCAATTGATTAATAGCATTCTCTTGGTTTTCTAAATGGAATTAGCTGAACTTGATAGAAATTATGTATCGTTGAATTATGGAATAAGAGAAACGGCGTCGTAGAGGCTAAGCGCGCATTTTTCTGTTCTTTTTATAAATAAAAAATTTAAATAAATCTTATCCAAAATTTAAAAATAAAAAACATAAATAAAAGTTATTTTATTATTTGAATTGGTAATTAAATTAATTATTATTATTATTATTCTGATCTCGTCCAATTTAATCGATGCTTGTATTTATCTTTATCTTCATAGTCATCAGGATAAAGTTGGTATTGATAAGATTTTTTAATTGTTTGATTATTTTATGGATTCTTTCTATCATATTATTTATTCTTTTTTCTTAATTTTTTAATGATATTTTAATAAATTTTTTCATGTCAATGAAAAATAATTTTAGTAATTTTTTACCCCGAACCTTGAATTCAAAACCTTAAAACCTCGAGCCTTGAATCTAAAACCTCGAACATTGAACACCGAACACCAAACCTGAACTCTAGGGGTTTGAGGTTCGAGGTTCAAGATTTTTGATTCAAGATTATGGTTCGAGGTTTAGGGTTTGGGATTCAAAGTTAAAGTTTTAAGTTTAATATTAGGAGTTCAAGGTTCTAGGTTTAGAATTTAAGGTTTGAGTTTGAGGTTCAAGATTCTGGGTAAAAAATGTACCAAAATTGCGTGAATGGAAAAAATTATTGAAATATCATTAAATAATTAAAAATAGACCATAAATAATATGATGAGAAAAGTGTCATAAAATAATTTTTCTTATAAATCTTTTATACATTACAATTTCACATTTAAAAAATTCCAAGTTGATTTATGTTAAAAAATTCTTAAATCCTATAAAGTATTTTTATCATTATTATCTATATAACTATAATTTAAATCAAATGATTTTGTTTTTATTATTATCCCTTTATTTATTTTGACATTGATAAATCTCATATATTATAAAATATCTTTATCATAATTATCTGTTAAAATCGTTATTACCTATTAGATCATATATATTTTTAAAAATAGATCATAATTTAATTTTTAAATCATAGTTATCTTTTAATTCTAATTACCTACTAATAACTCTCTCTATATATATATATTATGTACCATGATTTTTTATTCTCAATTTACAGTTTTCATTTTCAAAAGTACATTTAAAAAAAATATTACTAATATTTTCGTTTTTTTAAAGAATTTTGTTTGTATGTTTTAACCTATGGTATTTTTTAAAAACTATTCACTTAATTTATTACATTTATTTATATGTTTTTACTACAATATTATGTTTACTCAATTTTGAATTCAATGTGCTTTAAAAAAAAATCCCCACTTAAAAATTGCTTGAAATTTATAAAAGTAAAAAATTGAGACAAAATTCGATAGTTAAATCATGTTAATATTTTTTATTTTAAACTCTTATTTTATTATAAATTTTGTTACTATTTTAGAAATATTTACTTATTAAGGGTGGGTTTGGATGGGCGATTGAGTGCGGTGCGGTGCGTTTAGTTTACTTTTTGTCTCACGCTACAGTATCGCTACAGTATCTAATCTCACAGCTACTGCTATTTTTACACTAATAACAAGTAAACGCACCGCCCATCCAAACTCACCCTAAGTTGCACATGTATTTTCAATTTGTTAATAAATATTTATTTTAATATTTTTAACATTTTTAATGTGTTATTTTTTAAAAAATTATATAAAAGAATTTAATAAAAACAAGCCGAGCCTAAGCTTTAACATTTTTATCAAAATTAAACTTGAACAAAAATTTAAATCTATTTTTCAAGTCGAACCAGACTTGAGCCTAAAAACAGGCATAAAATTTTAATTGTGGCCCAAAACAATGGACACCCCCCACACAGTATTTATTAGTAATTGAATGATTTTGTAGTGTTCAAGTATAATTGTGTTTGCTTGGACACATGCTGTGCATTGCAGATTCTTTCTTCTGAGAAGCAAGAGCAAATCACCATCACGCACGCTACTACCAAACAATTCTCACATTTCAATCTCACAAGGCAGCATGGATTTCTTACAATATTGATGTGCATTGTTGCCATTAAAGACTAGCCTACAAATCAATAGTAGCCATCATTTTAAAATTTAGCTTCAATTGCGGAACACTTGAGAGTAATCCTAGTCCCTCCCTACCTCATAAAGTCTACCAACTTTGGTCATTACAACCCCCACCCCCAAAAAAAGAATCAGAAAAGAGGAAGGCCTGCATTTATAAAGTTCAAGAATATCAAAATTCAAACACAAATATTATATTGTTCAACATTACACAACAACCCACTAGTTGACATTCAAACTAAAAAGTTCAAAAACTAATACAATCTTGAATGTCCTGTAAAAAGATAAAAAGTAGCAAAGAGGAGATTCTATCATGATATATAAAAGCTCACATAACAAAATTTTTAGGCAGCTCCCTTCCCCTTCTTTCTCTGGATCTTCTTCATGTAGAATTCCAGCTCTTTGCCTTCCAAGATATACCTGTCCAACCCATTCAACCTCGCATTAGAATAAGAATGATAATAGTTACAATGATAAGCTAGTTGCATAGTGAAAGGGGAGAGGTTTAAGGAATATATTTTAAGGCTTTTTTGTAAGAGAAGTTTCGAGTCAACGACGTACCCATCAGCACGGCCACACTGACCAGGCCTTGAAGAGATACAAGCCAACAAACGACCACTTGCGAATTGATCCTCGATATGTGGATCTAGCTTGCGATTCTGTTGACGTTTCTCCATCTTCCTCAAGACATGGTTGCTCTTCTTCACCTCCTCAGTGCCAGTTTCACCTTCCTGTAAACAAGAAATGCCATCATTTGAGGATTTAAAGAACCAGACACAGAAGGCTAAGCAAATAATTGCAACTAAAACAATTAACTCATCACATAGGAGCTGATCTATTGAAATAGTGCCCATGTGATTATAGCATAAAAAGTATTCGCACTACCTCTCCTTCTTTCTTGGCTGCTGTTTTTTTCTTGCGACCAATGTCGACACCATAGTGCTGGAGATACCACTGCTTGAATGGTGCAGCATCAACTTGAACAATAGCACTCTTAACCAGAGTTTGAGTACGAACCAACTCATTGTTGGATGCATTGTACACCACATCCAAAATTCTGGTCTTACGAGTCACGGCCTCACTTCCCCACGAGTAGTTTCCAGTGTCGAGCCTCAGAGCACGCCACTTGACATTTCCACCACGAACCCTAATCCTCCTAACTGTCTTGTTGCTTGATAGCTTTGTGTTTGCTGGTTGCCTTCCAAGCTCATACCTTAAAAAAATAAACCACCAAAATTTAGAAATATATATATGAACATAAACTCAAAAACACCAAAAGAAACAACACTCTAAGAAAGAAAATAGGACAAGATCTATGGCATCTAAGCAAAAACTAATATGGCACAGCTTTTACAATCATTAAATAAATAACATAGGTTTTAATCTTTGGTCACGGTATACGATTCGAATAAATATACAAAGAAAAAAAAACCAAATAAAGGTAATAAAATTCCTCCAAAAATTCATGTGACAGAAAAATGAAGCTAAATCTGAAACTAGAGGCTAAAACCTGTATATTTGGTTAAGTAAATTACAAGGACACAACCTCTGCTTTTAGAACATCCTAAATCAACTTTCTAAGATATCAAACAGAACAAAATACTGATCAAGAAAAATCAAACAATTTTTTTTTTGGGAAATAATGGGTTTGATTATTACTTTCTCTTCTTCCTCCAAGCCTTCTTTTTACCTCCAGTGGCACGCCTCTTGTGCATCGAACCACGAGAGATACCTACCAAGAAAAAAAGATAATAAACCCATTTAAGCAATAAATTAAGCAGAAAATTACATGATTTAGAAGAGATTAGTGATGAGCTAGAGGAATTTCAGAATTACCCATTTTGACTGCGGAAAAAGTTCAAGGGTTTTTTTTTGGGGGGGGGTCTGTTGAAGCAAATCCCAGAAGAGACTGAAGCTAGGGTTTGAGAGGCAGTACAGCCATAGGCGGAGATTTGAAGCTTTGCAATACACAAAAACCCTAGTTTTTGTGAAATTACAGTAATGTCCATGTTGGGTTGGGTTGGGTTTATGTTGGGACAAAAGTAGTCAATAAGTACATTATCTCTTTTGAGCCCAACTAGAAAAAACATTTGGGTTCATTCTTTAGGCCTAACTTCTATAGGATGCTTTTTTTTTTTTAATTTAGTAGAGATTTTATACAAAGAAAAACATCTGGCTAAGAATAAGTTTACTTAGAGATCAAAACTACTAAACACATGTGTATTGAATTTTAACTCGACTGTTATGGATATTATTATCAATTTAGAATGACGTGGGTTTGAGTATGTTAAAACTCATTATTCTCCTATTTACTTGTTGGGGAGAGGTTATTAGTAGTTCTAGGTATTGTATAAAGAAAAAACAGATATAATCGGAACCTATAATAAGATTAACAAAAACGTAATTAAATACAAACATGAACATGCATGTCGGATCAAATCTGATAACATACAGAGACCTAAATAAATGGCAAAACGGTCCAAAACGAAGCCCTAGAAAATCGAAGCCAACCACCATTGGAAAAAACTCCATCAGAGAGACCAAACTCTCAACCGTCGGGCAAGGCACCAGGGAGGGCAAGCCATCAACGCCAACATCTGACATTGTCGCTGCCGGGAAACCAATGGAGAAGGTTATACCAGTCAATTTATTTTCACCACAAAAGAACATAAGATGGTCCCCAGCTGTAGGAACTGGTACTCGAGGACAAGGTGCAACAGTCGATTTGATTGTCAATCGCACATGTGACGGTGATACTGGAAGAGAACCCATCTCGATATAACAAAACGAGAGAAAGATGGTTTGTCGTTGTATCTATAATCTTCAGTTTGTTTAACTTAAGAGGTGGCAAAGATGTAGATATCAATGAGAGATTTTTTAGGCTTACATGAAGATTTAGTCTCTCAATGTGTACTTTTTTTTAATCTTATTTTTGTATTTAAATTAGATAAATGATTGTATAAAAAATGGGTGTCACGTCATCCTTATCATTTTCTAATTATTTCAGTTCTCGATGTTAATAATGTACAGTGGTCAAATAGGATCATTTTCTTTTCGAGACCTTTTACTTTTTTTTTCATCATGTGGGAGTTTGAATTAATTCTCGTTTATCTACTTCTATCAATATGGAGGGGAAAGGAATGTCGATACTTTGCTACAAATTTTATTTTGTACACTGTAAGGGGTTTCGTTTTTCTATTAATAGGAGTTTTGGGTCTCGATTTATACGGTTCTAATGAACCAACATTAAATTTTGAAACATTAGCTAATCAATCATATATCGCCGCACTTAAAATAATATTCTATATTGGATTTCTTATTGTTTTTGCTGTTAAATTACCGATTATACCCTTACATGCATACATGGTTCTCGGATACTCACAAGGAGGTCCATTACAGTACTTGTATGCTTCTAGTCAGAATTTTATTAAAAATAGGAGCAACAATTATGAGTCTATGTAAACCCCAAAGCATAAGTTGTTACACAATTATAGTTATCTAATGAGGTATTTTATCTATCTAGATATGATGTCCATAGGGAATCAACAAAAAATTATCATGTTTCAATTTTTCATTGAATAGATTAAAATAAAAGAAAAGATAGAATTTTAATAAAGCACGCAATGTCTTGTCTCCACTAGAACGTTATAACAAAATAAAATAAAGACATATATAAATAGAAATGCTATATTTGCGCATGTTTAATAAATATAACCCTTTTCGTAAGCAGTTCAATTATATTCTAAATATTTTACTAAAAATTTTAAAAAATTAAAAAGTGGGTAAAAAATCTATCTTCTCTGCAAATTGTTTTTTGAACAACGGAGTCCATGAAAAAAATTAAGCTCTGGAAAAATTAACTCTCTCCTCATATATATATATTATGATTATATTGTTTTTATCTCAACGGACAGATCAAATCAGAAATTCCTTTCATTTTTCTCTTATTCAATTGAATTGGAATATGTAAAATCATAATAATGGTAGAAATTGAAATTTTTTATATTCTATATAAAACTCCAGTCGACTAAATGGCATTTATCCATTCTTTTTCTGTATTTATTTATTATAAATATAAATTAAAAATTTGAGTTAGAAGTTGTTTGTTTGGTGGCTAAAATGCCTATTTTTATTTGTATATGTAATAATGTGTAGTTTCTATAAATAAAGTTTCAAACCTTCAAACATAAATAAATAAATTTTCAAATAGGGGTGAAATAAAAAAAAATTGAAAGGTGAGAATTAAATTATATATTTTTATAATAGTAAAAATGTAATTTTATCATTTTAATAACTTATATATTTATAATTTATAAAAAATTAAATTAATTTTTTATTGTTTTTGAGGAAACCAAAATGTAATTTTACCATTTTAATTTTTAATTTATAAATTATAAAAGATTATAAATAAATAAAAAATCATTTTAGGACCGAACCCTACCAGTCTTCTGACTTCACCACGATTTCAAAGCTATAAATCATGAATGTTTATAACCTTTTGAAGAAATTAAGTATTTATAGTACTTTTAAATTATTGCTTTCTTCTCATAACAATAATCATGATTAAATTGAATTAAAATTACTCTTTATTGCCATAATGATAGCATAGCTAGGGGCTGGCAGTAGCCACGATCTCCTTAAAATTTTTCATTTAGGTGATTTAAAATTTTTTAAAATTTAAATTAGTAGAGGTAAAGTTACTTTTTACCCCTAAAAATGATAAAAATTTGATCTAATCATTTAAAAATTATAAAGATATAAGTTATTAAAATGGTGAAATTTTATTTTTACTATCGTAAAAATTACAATTTAATTTTGACTCTTCTAAACATATTTTATAGCTTCGACCGTGAGTTTAATACATAATATAATTTTTTATTATAACATATATATATATCCTTAAAAATACACATAATAATTTTCATTTTATTTAAAACTTACTTAAGAAATTTATTAAACTTCAAGATTAAGAAATAATTCTTAATTGATAATTATGAGTTAATTTTATTTCAATAAAAATACCACATTAAAAACAAGTTTTTAAAAATAATATTTAAAATGATATAAGATAATTATTAATGTTTTAAAAATATATAATATTAAATTTAATTGTAACATATAAATAATAAAAATTATTTAGATATACAAAAACTTGGCCCAACAATTTCAACTCATTTATTTTTAATTTTATAGGAGAACCCGAAAAAGGAAACAATTTCAACTGAATTTACTGTGAAACTCCTCCCATTTTCATTATAGAAATTAAAAAAGGAACTTCTTTTGACTCTCTGCTCTTCACTGTATATATATATTTTTAGCTTTGGTTTATGGTAATGGAGGAACAAATATTGGCTCCTTCTTCTTCTTTACCTACTCAGCACGTTCTATCGGGTTCGGCTGGTTCTGGTGGAGCTCGTTACTAGCTGGTGGCTCCGTCTAAGCTACCAATCTCAAGGTCGGCTTGTCTTACGACCCCACCTGGGCTTAGTCCTTCGTCTTTCTTGGAATCTCCTGTTCTTTTATCAGATGTTAAGGTTAGAGCTGTTTTTTTTTTAATTTTTTTTGGATCGGATTTGGGTTATGTTTGTTTCCTGAGAAAATAGAGGAAAGTGGACTTCTTTTTGAAAATTCACTGTTGAAATTGAATTCTTTTCCTTTTTTAATAAAAAAAACCCAAGATTTTTCCCTTTTTTTTTCTTTTAAGTGATTGCGGAATTCAGCAATGTGAGGCTTCAAGGATTTGATTGCTAATCTTTCAAAGTAGCTTTTTAGTTTTAGTGGGGATTTTTTTTTTCTTTTTTCTTTTCATATTGGGTTTGATTGGCTAGGCTTTTTTTGCATGATGTGATTTGGATTTAATTGTCAGCTAAAGAGATGCATAAGGAGAAAAATTATGGTTTTCTGCTGTATTTATTTGCCTTATTTTCTTATTTAAAACTTAGATTCTGATGCTTTTGTTATTGCAATTATTAGATAAAATTATTAAATATGGCTCTTAGTGTCCATGGATATTTGTTTTATGAAAAGAGGAATTAGGCTTTTTCTTTTTAATGAAATTAATGCAATTGTTGTTTTTCCTCATAATGAATCTTCCCCCTTTAGAATGTGGGAATTATGGAAAATTATATAAGTGCTAGATAGGAGCAGTACAATATTGGTTTGAACTCGTGTTATATAAGTGCTAGATAGGAGCATTACAAGATTGGTTTGAACTCGTGTTATGTAAGTGTCTGATAGGAGCTTTAATAATCAATGCCGGTGTTGAGGTCGAGTGGATTGATGGATCAATGCTTCTTTAAAGGCCGTTGTTTTGATTTATATCAAAGGATGAATGTTTTGTTTAATGTTTGATGCAAGGAGAAAATGAAATCAATCTATGTGTATGGTGCATGATCCTCAAATCCTCCAAATACTAAGTTCTAAGCTCACACCCGAAGACGAGTAACATAGAAATGAATTAATGTAAGTTAGAAAAGACACGATTGCCTGTGACTTAATAGAGTATATGACATCACATATAGTTGAATTTGCGAAAGGAATATAAGTAGTGGAAGCTTAAGGAGTTGATAGGTGGTTTTTTCGGACTTGTTTTCGGCATAAGAGTAGGTTAACTCGATGAATATTTTATTGAACGGATTTTGCTTTTATATATCTTTATTTGATTTGTTCTGGAATCTTTTCTTTTGTCCCCCTTATTTGTGCTGAAGAGAATAATAGCTGGTTGTTGGTAAATGGAAGCAGATCGGTTTTATAAAACCATATTGAATTAAAAGGTTGTTGATTTGCATCTTGTTCTCCCAGGTGGAGCCTTCACCGACTACCGGTTCGCTGTTTAAGCCTCAACCAGTGCATGCCTGGGTTGCTTCTTCTACATATCCAGAATCTGTTGCGTGTTCTAATGCTTTTGATGAAAGAAATACCAGCTGCTTTGAGTTTAAACCCCATCCTATATCAAACATGGTAACTTCCTGATAAATGTTAATGGCTATTTCAAGATCCTTGGCACACGTAAAACTTAGCAGCCTGTTATAAGATCTTTCTCGTAAAGTTATTGAACACTGACATTGTTATCTAAGTTCATTATGTTCTGTTTGTTGATTGGTATAGCTGACTAACGTTTTTTGCTCGTTCAAGGCATCTGCAGATTTAAACCATCAAAGAAGTGAACAGTCTCTGCACATTCAAGGTCAAAATGGGACTGTATTGTTCGATTCATCAGCTTCAGTTAAGAGTGAGATGGCTGGCCTCTCAAATGAGTTGAGTCTCTCGGTGCCTGTTCATACAGCTACTTCTATGGTTAGTGTTCCTCCTGAAGTTGATGTTGAAGAGTTAAGTCAGATGGGAAACCCAAATATTGGGATTCAGTCGGGGCAGTCTGATCATAGAGTAGGTGGTCAATCCGTGTCATTTGATGATGGATACAACTGGAGGAAGTACGGACAGAAACATGTTAAAGGAAGTGAATTTCCACGCAGTTATTACAAATGTACGCATCCTAATTGTGACGTGAAAAAGCTATTTGAGCGATCTCATGATGGTCAGATTATGGAGATAATATACAAAGGTACACATGATCATCCTAAGCCTCAACCTAGCTGTCGATATTCTTCGAGTAATATCGTGTCTGGCCAAGAAGAAAGATCTGACAAGCTCTCATCTTTGAATGGTAGAGATAGCATATATGGCCAGACAGTTCATAGCGTTGAGCCAAATAGTACTGCAGATCTATTGCCTGTCACAGCTAATGATGATAACGTAGATGATGTTGACGATGATGATCCATTATCAAAGCGAAGGTACTTATTTTCCTATAGAGACTTTAACTTCTTTTCCCTCTGGTTTTGTCTGCTTTGCTAAGTGAAACTATGAAACTATGAGCAGGAAGATGGATGGTGCAATCGATATCATTCCTGTGGTGAGACCAATACGGGAGCCCCGTGTTGTTGTTCAGACTCTGAGTGAAGTTGATATACTGGATGACGGGTATCGATGGCGCAAATATGGCCAAAAAGTAGTGAGAGGAAATCCTAATCCTAGGTACATATTGTAAAATCAATGATGATAGAACGCCAGATATAGTAGTATTCATATCTTGTTTTGCATAAAGACTCATTGCCATTACTTCATTGTCGCTTGCGTTTGGATTTGTGAAGGAGTTACTATAAGTGCACAAATGCCGGTTGCCCTGTTAGAAAACACGTCGAGAGGGCATCTCATGATCCAAAAGCTGTTATAACCACATACGAGGGAAAGCACAATCACAATGTACCTACTGCAAGGACCAATAGTCATGATACAACCGGACCAATACCCGTGAATGGACCTTCAAGGATTAGATCAGAAGATAATGGTGCCATAAGCCTTGATCTTGGTGTTGGGATTAGTTCTATTTCGGAAAATAGTTCAAACGAGCATCAGCAACTGCATTCTGAACTGGTCCAATGCCATCCGCAGACCGGTGGCTCTAGTTTCAAATTTGTTCAACCTCATCCAATGGCAGCATATTACAGTGTCCTAAACAGTAGCGACATGAATCAGTATGGATCTAGAGAAAATCCAAACCAAGGTCCCGGCGTCGAAATTACACTCTTAAATCATTCTTATGCATTTCCACAGAGCATCGGAAGAATACTAATGGGACCATAAATCCGTGAACAACAAAGGTGACGAGAAATAAAACGTGGACAGGATGCCATTTTTTCGATCTTTACGACTGGTAAAAGAGAAAAGTTAGGATTGAATTCTGCAAATATGGATTGTTATATATATATATTGCTTGAACTCTGAATTGATATTGTTAACTAGACCTACAAAATACTTTCTGATGGGAAATCACGATTTGTATAAATTACAGGGTTTGTACAAAAGTGGAAGTGATACATTACATGTATAATTTTTTCTTACAGGATCAAGTGTTGTAAAAACATGTTCCTGAATTGGAATTTGTGAGAAAATGTTCCTGTTCTTTTCTTGACCATTTGTCAAATCAAGGCTTCTCTACCAAGCATCTAGATAATAAAAAAATGATTGCTTTAGGTCTGTTCGAGAGCTTGAAATATCCAAATCATTTGACCAAATATATGAAGAATTAAATTCCAAGCAGTAATATCAGCTTCACAGGGGAGGAGACCATTCATTCATGGCAATGATTCAGACAAGCTTTGCATCAAGCTACTTCCAAGACTCAAACCAAAGTCCGAAAACTATCTCAAAATTATACATGAATTTTGTCAAAATTTGACATAATTTTGATTCAAAGATAGACATTTAAAGAAATGATTACAAATAAGTGAAGATTAGAAGCCACAGATCCACTTAAACCAGCTCTCATTAGAGATCAGAACTAAGCCAGATTGTCTAAAGAGAAGCATTTTGCACCAAATCAAAGCTAAAATTAAAGTGATACTAAACCCCCACAAAAGATGGCGCCATGAATTTCCAGCTGAAATTTTCAAAGGATTCTACCAAACAAGAGAGGGGAATTGGAAAAGACTGACCAGAACTCATTAAAAGCTGAACCTTCAAAATCTGCAAACAGATCAGTGATAAACCCTAGAAGAAGGCTGAGGTCCAAGCTTGAGATTACCCAAAGGCACCAAGATGCAGCTCTGATTGACTGAATTAAGAGAATCATTTTCACTAATGAAAAAAAAGGGCAATTTTGCTTAGGCTTAAAAATACAATCATTTAGCATAAAAAAAACAAACTTTTTTCCAAGAAAATTCTGGGTATTCTGTTTTCCAAGTTTTAAAGACTTTTTGTCTTTTGTTTTGATGCGTTGAACAGGCAGATGACGGGGGACAAGGTTTACCTGGTAAATATGCTTGTAAAAATATGGTAAAAATGTTATCTAATCCCTTTTAGTTTTGATATTGAACAAATTGATCCCTTTTTAGAAAAAAGGAGCAATCTAGTCTTTCTTAATTTTGGAAGTGAGCAATTTAAGGATAATTTATCAGGATGATAACTTATTCCGTCAATTTGGTTTTAATTTATAAAAATTTTAATAAATTTAGCCATCAACATTTATATATCTTCAATTTGGTCCTGATTCTAAATTTTTTGATATCCAATGAGGATTAAATTTGTTGATTTTTTTAGAATCGGAACCAAAATGATAGAATTTGTAAATGTTGATAGTTAAATTTATTAGTATACCAATCAAAAGTGGGATAAATTGACAAATGAAAACAAACACTATGATTAATTGTCCATGATTGTTAAATGCATCTGAAAGCCACATGTCCAAGTTCATTCCAAACGTGATTTTTATTAATTTTTTTGATAAATTTAATAACTCTTAAGAATTTTAAAATAATTTTATATTTCTATAATTTTTTTAAATATTTACTCACATCAGTAAAATTTAATGATTAAACTTCGTCAATGTTAATGGATTCACTACATTTGTTTTTTGCTCCATAAATCAATTTATCTTTTGATTAACTATATATATAAAGGTAAATTTCACCCATGGTCACTTTAAAATAGGGTTTATCTTATTTTGTTACTCTATTTTTTTCTCAATTTAGTCAGTCTAATTAAGATAAGTGTTCAAATTAGTCATTGCCGTTAAAAATTCTGTTAGTCCACTGACATATTTTTGACGTGATACATTAGACCATTGATTGATTGACACGTGACTTTTTTTTTAACTTTTGACTAAAACTATAGAACTCTTTATAATTAGCCAAAACTCTTTGCTTTTATCTTTTGTTTTTTTCTCACGGTTTTCCGAAATGACACATTTAGGGTCTCATTTATAGCTCAAAGATAAGTTTCTTGGGGTGATTCTTTATTAACCTAAGCTGAAATTAACAATCCATGTTGCTCCATGAAAATCGTATCGATGAGTTCTGAATGAGAAATTTTTTAATATGATGTTTTCCAATTTATTCAAGTCTTAACAATTATCAAAGATACAAAATTCATTACCATAAGCAGCCAAGTCCACATGATTTTTCTCCTCTGCAACCTCCGTAGCATCTTATGTTCCTGTAAGGTGAGCATCAAATAATCTTTATGATTGATAGAGACCACCAGGGGGTGATGCTTCCAGTGAAATTGGTCTTTCCTTCTAGTCACAACCCTTTCCAAGGTTTTATTGGTGCTCCAAATGCGGCACATGAACCACTATTTTGTGATGGTTAACTTTAGCATATCTTGCCATGTCCTTAATGTAGTTACAGTTTTGTCCTGCTCTTCAAAACAATAGGATTTAGAGAATACAAGGTGCTGCTCCTCAACATTGATGGGAACTGCTGCCTTACATCCATTAGCACCATAGTTCTAGCTTGACGCTTTGTAGGAGGCATTATTTAATCTGTCTCTGGCTAGATGTGTGATTTATGAGGGGGTGGTACGTATATCCATGAATCGCTCTGTTTGGGTTTAAGTTGAGCCAATTTTCGTCCCAGCCTTTCTCATTTTTCAGCTCCGTTTCTGTGTTACCCTACTTCAGTTTCGGCTCAGGAAGTTGGTAATGTCAAAAACAGAGTACATTTATCTTTTATTTTATTCTTTTTGCATTGCTTACATTATATATATATGTATGAAAATGAAATGAATTGGAGAGGACGAGAGGGAAAAAAAAAGGGGCCAAAACAATGGGGAGATCTTAAGAAAGAATGGGCTGCTTGCAAAAATGGAGATTTACAGTCCCCAATCGATTTGTCAAATCATAGAGTGAAAGTAATAAAGAAAACTGGAAGATATACAAGCCTTCTCATTCAATTATAAAAAAAAACAGAGGCCAAGGTATTTCTGTAAGAACTTAAGCAATCCATCATATGTATATATACACACACACATTTAGGGTGAGTTTGGATGGGCGATTGAGTGCGGTGCGGTATGTTTTTGTCTCACGTAACAATATCACTATAGTATCTAATCTCACCGCCACCGCTGTTTTTACACTAATTGCAGGTAAACACACCGCCCATCCAAACTTACTCTTCGCTTAAGTAAGCTATATATATCACAATAAATTCTTCATCTTCTTCACTGAAAGGCCAATGGCTTTAGGCAGATGCTGTTAATTAGCTGTTGTTTCCATGGGTTTTAAAATGATTTACTATAAAGCCGAGATGATGATAAACAAAAAAACTTGATTTATAGCTAGGAAATCCGGGATTGTTGAGCAACATTTTCCAGGTTTTGTTTCATCTTTCACTAAATGGATGAAAAAAACCTCTCTAGAACCCCCCAAAACAAAAGAAAAGGGAAAAAATGTTTTGAGCTAATTATAAGTAAAAAAAAAGAATACTATGTTAATCACTCAATGGGTTAATATGCCACATTAACAATCCAGTAGTGAATTAACGAGATTTTTAACAGTGATTAATCGAACAATTATTTTAATTAGAGTGACTAAATTAAAAAAAATAGAATAATTAAAATTGGACAAACTCTATTTTAAAGTGACAATGGGTGTAATTTACCCTATATATAATATAAGCTATGCTCAAAATTTTGATTTCATCAAACAATTTAAAGATATTAGAAGCTTGCCTACATCTAGGCAAAAAAATAATAAAGTTATTTTGTCAAACATTTAAATGGTGCAGTGAAAAAATGGAATTCATCAAAGTATGATTTATCAAAAAAAATAGTTTTTTTTTACTGGCAAAATTGGAGCTTGAAAAACTTGGACAATACCGGCTTTCACATTCTTTTGCTTCCATTAAACTATACATAACTCTCTCCTCATCGCCACCAGAATCGACCTTGCTGCTGCCTTTGTTCTTGCTTTCGCCTGCATTATTATCACTCCGAAATCAAAATGTCGTTTTTTTAAACAAAATGATTAATTTTGGTAATACATAAGGGTAAGAAAGAAACTTCACCTCTGATATTCTTTAGAACGCTCAAGAAACTCTTTCGCGAGATCTTTTCTTTCATAAGATTGTAATACTTGTCTGATATCAGCTGGACTATTGCGCGCTACGTCTGTGGAAATAAAAACCAAAACATGTAGTACCAATCAAGAGAGACTGTTTAGATCGATCAAATGTAGACCCTATTGACTACGCCGGTTGGCACACACACCAGATTAAATTTGAGCAACGGCAACAGGCAAAGAATAACAGAAGTAGCATAAAACTTACATTCAAGAAATGGAATAAGATCCAAAAGTGCTGTATCATCTCCCTCGAGCTTAAACGGCTTAATAGGAACACAATTTTCAGGTTGAAGGCTAGACTCAAATGCATGAGCACTCACGTATAAAATCTTGGCTGGATTCCGGTTAAGCTTCGAGAGATCCTGTCAACAGGAACTATTTGTTAAATGAATACTCAAGCAGTTAAAGACATTATCTCATAGATTAATGGGTAAACTACAAGAGAGGTCACCCAACTAAGGATTTTTTTTCTTTTTTGGTTACTCAACTATTCAATTATCCTTTTTTGGTCACCAGCTCACTACCGTAAAAATGAAAACACCCTAAAATCTAAGATAGTTGGGTAGCCAAAAAAACAGAATTGAATAGTTGAGTGATCATTTTTTAACTTTCCATAGTCAGGTGACCAAAAAAAAAAATCCATAGTTGGGTGACTACTAATGTAGTTTACCCTAGATTAATACACTTAATGGGGGGGGGGGATGCTTCCAAAGAATGTGATCAATTGTAACATACTCTATAATGCTTGCCATTCTGATATTTAGTATCACCCCTTGATAGCCTATATCGTATACAATGGTTAGGGTCCAACCTTTCGCAAACAGGATCGACATACTGCATATAACAAAATGAATACAAAATTAAATTGCCGGTAACATCAGTTATCCAATGCTCAAGTATTCAAAATGGTTGCCACAAAGGGAAAGCTACCATATTCATCTGGTCGGAGTAAACAACAATTTCATAGAACTTCGCCAAGTGTTCCAAAAAGGCATCAACTCCAGGTCTTTTGAAGGTACGCCAGCCTCTCTCTCGCTTTTGCCAACCGAAAGGGAGAAAAAAAAGTAAAGAAAAGATAATTAGACATTAAAACATGAGCATAAAAACATGTTGTTCTTGAGGATGCAAGTCAATTTCTTACCTTCCAATCTGTATAAAGTAATGTCTCGTTAAGATCTAGGACAAGCGTAAAAACATGTTGTTCTTGAGGGTGCAAATCAGGAAGAAGCTTATCTGAGGTTGGTTCAGTAAATTCCTACAATATGACATAGTAAGTATAAGAAATAAAGAAAATCTTAATGCTCATATGAAGAAGAAAGGTCAAATTCTGCTATTAGACCTTATACTTTGTGTAAGTTGTGGATTTAGTACCTATACTTCAATTCGGTCATTTTCAGTCCCTCTACTTTTAGAATTTGAAAATTTTAGTCCTAACCAAATGAAAACTACTAAATTCATTAAGTTTTGTTATTTTCAAGATTTGACACGTCAAACATATTATAGCATGTGTAATACCATGTCAGCTTGTTATTTCCACATATTAGTCACAAAAAAAATCAGTTAATAGATTTAACGGCTGTTGTATTGAAATTTCAAAAGTGGAAAAATATAGTGACTAAGAATGATCCAGTTAGAGAACATAGACTAAATTTATAACTTTACACATGATATAAGACTAATAGCATAATTTAACCAAACAAATTTAACTGCTACCATTTGGTCAGGACTAAAATTTCAAAATTTGAAATGTACAGGGACTAAATTGATCAAATTAAAGAACAAGTAGTAAATCCACAACTTACACAAAGCACATGGTCTAATAGTAGAATTTGACCAAGAAGAAAAAAAAAGAGTCTGACAATACTAAAAAAGCCAGAACCAAGAGAGAAGAACAGCACTCACCAATACGTTTTCTTCCACCAACCTCCTGAGATCCAGATAGGATTCAAGTGCTTTAGCTGGAACTGGAATTTTACGAGCAACAAAGGCGTGAACAAATAAGAGTGGAAGCAGAACATGTAAAGAAGTCGAGCATTGAACAAGTTAATAGATAGCAATTATCATCAAGTAATGAATTTTTTTTTTTGCTGGCTCAACAAATCCATTTATGATGAACCCAATAATTCTAAAGAAGGTAAAAATACTATGTAGGCCCTTGTACTAGGAGTCAGATTGCATTTTGTCCCATCTACTCAAAAAATGGGTAAATTAATCCCTGTATATCAGATCCAGTAGCAAATTGGCCCATCTATTAAAAATTTCATTCATTTTTTTGTTAAAAACAAGTCATTGTATGTCAGCATGAGGTATATGTGGCACGCCACACATAACTATCTAGTTATTCCGTCAACCACGCCAACTTCTAATAGTAGAAATGGATGAAAGTTTTAACAAAAAAGACCAATTTGCTCTTTGATCTAATGTACAGGAACTAATTTGCCCATTTTTTGAGCCATTTTTAGAGGAAAGGGGGTAAAATGCAATCTGACTCCTAGTACAAAGGTCTATATAGTACTTTTACCTTCTAAGGAACATTTATGGATGCATTTAACTAAAAATGCTTACACAAAAGGCAAACATAGCTCACTTTCATGCAAATATTCTTCTAGTTATTAGGTTAACATAAAGAAGAAAGAGTGTAGAGAAAATTGTTGCTATGAACAAAGAAAAGAGCAATAAGAAATAAGCATAATAGAATCCTCACCTGTCATAGCAGCAGAGTAAAGCAAGCCTCGATATTTCTGAGAGAAAAAAAAGATATGGAAAACAACTGATTCATTCATAGGAGCAACAAAACAATGGCCATATCAAATTCAGAGTGAACGGTCATTAGGCCATCCCAAAATTTTTGAAACTTTTATAATTAGTGAAAGTTCCCGTTAAAACTTTCGAAACTAAAAAAAAAGAAATTTAATTAGACTCCTACATTTTTTGCAAATTCTCAGTAAATCCCTCAAAATTTTAAAAATATTCTAGTTAGGCCCCTACTTAAGGCCAAGATTCGCCGCTGATCAAATTACAAAGAGTAATCAAAAGTGTTAAGCATATGAGTGAGAATCAAATTGTAATAGACCAAATATATGCATTACTGTAAAAGGCATTATTCAAACACTAAAATAAAATGAGAGAAAATTTTTTTAAAAAACCCAAACAAATTCAAACATACATCAATAGCAGATGCATCTTCACTAGGAGCATAACTTGCTGCAGCCCGCAATGCCTTTGCCTTCTGATCTACTTCCTCGTACGAACACTCTGCAAATATATATATATATAATCATCTAAAAAAACACCCGCATTCTTAAACAATAATACAAATTAAATCACAAAAAAAAGGAACTTACTGTAAGAGAGATAACCAGCATAGCCAACAGTTCCAGTGACAGCTCCGACGAGTCCGTACTTGAGAAAGCTCCAAAGTTTCCCTCCCGAAGCTGGAGGGAAAGTTTCCGGGGCCGGCGGAGGATGAGGCACCGGCGATTGATCGGAAAGAATGGATTGTGAAGCAATGACCGTTTCTTTAGACGGAATTGAAGATGAAGTATCCACTCCTGAACTAAATACCCTTCGATTAATGATCTTTGAACTGCATTTATGTGAACTTATTCGCGATGGAAGAACAATCGAAGACATTTTTATTAGGGTTTTGATTTTGGGGTGTCGAGTTGGCTTTGTTTGATGGAGGTTTTAGTAATTGTTTAGGGTTTTTCGGGTTTTACAGATCGAACCCGACACAAGGGTTATTTTAAATCGGAATGTTTGGAAACTAGTTTGGGACAATCTTGAAGTGGAATAGTGGAATCTCAAACTGGAATGGGCCAAAATTCTCTTTTGTTGTCTCGTTTAGCCTTTATCTAGTGGTGAAAGTTTGTTATTAAATCATGGATTTAGTCCTTGTATTTTAATTTATTTAATTTTAGTTTTTATATTTTCAAATTTTCATATTATCATTTCCTAAATAATAACATTTAAACATGTTTAGGTCAAAATTTATTATTAGTCTTGTTGACACCATTTTTTTGATAAAACAGGGTCGACTTAGGTTTTGAAAAATGAAAATGAAAGTGGGAGTCGCCACCAATCCTTTTTGATGAGGTGTGATCAGATCACCTCAAAAAGTAGTTGTCTTTAATAAACGATTTGATTTTATTAAAACAACAATTTTGGTTCCCGAAATTCAAAAAAATGGGTTCGGGAGTCGGTTACGTACGAGAAAGGATTAGCACCCTCATAACGCTCAAAATTGGTACCTAGTTGATTAATTAATGTCTTATGGGTGTGTTTGTTTGGTGGAAAATGTTTTCTAGAAAACATTTTCATTCATTTCCGGTGTTTGTTTTGTGTAAAATGATTTCCATAGGAAAACATTTTACAAACACGGGTAAAATCCAAAGCAAAATTTTGGAAATTGTCTTACCGATTTCTAATCCGTAAGACATTTTCCCTTTCTCCTTTCTCTTCTAAGCAATCTTCTTTCTCTTCTAAGCAAATCTTCTTCCACATCCTCTGCCTCCTCATCTCCGTTCGTCACCTCACCTCACCATCTCCGTCCGTCATCTCCGTCAACCGTCGGCCTTACTTGTATTTTAAAGAAACCTTAAAAATTAGCAGCCACAGTCAAGAAAAGAAGACCCAGAAGCAGTGGTTCTCTCTCTGTCATCAACAGGTATTTTTTCTGTTTAATTCTTTTAAAAATCCAAATTGTTTGTTGAAGCTTCCATTGTTGAATATTCCAGAAAACATTTTTTCTGTTTAATTTTCACTGATTTGATTGGTGGATCGGGTCTGGTTCCAGAAAACAAATTCTTAGCCTAGTAACAACCCATGATCGATGACAGTTTTTGTCGCCACATCTAAAGAAACCAAAAGGAGAATCAGAGAGCTAGGTAAAAGGGAGTTTGTGTGTTGTAGTTTTTTTAACTTAATTTCATCTTTCAAGTGTTTAAGTTTATTATACATTCTTATTTTTCATTGTGTTGGATTGATTTAAAAGGAAGTTTGTGTGTTGTAGTTTTTTTTTCTTTTTCCCTTCTGAATTTCTTTGCTTTGATGTTTTTATTTTGTTATGTTTGAGATGATGACTGTTGGAATCATTTACAGATAAAGAGTCTTACAGACGACAGATTCTGATTCTGTTAGTGCCAAAAACGATGCCGCTTTGTCTGATTCACCCGAGTTAACTGACTTACCCAACGGAGGTGCTTTCCAGAGGATTCATGCTTGGAGGGAATTCAAGTATGGGGAGAATAAGGAAAGTGCTGATGATGCTAAAAGTGGGGCTGAAGTTGGTGTTTTGAGTACTGATTCAATGACTAAGTTGGGGGAGTCAGAAATGCAGAAGAAGGGGCAGAAGGTGGAGGTGGAGATGGTGCACCCATGGCCTGAGTGGATAGAATTGATGGAGAGATTAGTGCAGCAAAATTACTTTGATCATAAAAGAAGAGATGATGAGAAGATGGTGGAAGACTTGGGATTTGATATGACTAATGTTGTTAAGGAAGTCAAGGATGATGCTGGAATTGATTTTAAGGACTACAAGACTGTGCAAACTGCTTGTATCAATTCTGGAAAGGATCGATTTAATACATTGAGGTTTGTATGTAAGCTATGTTATTTGGTTTATAATGATTGGCATTGTATGTATAATGAAATGATTCTGTTTAGATTGTAGTGCTATGTTGCATAGAGATAAGTTTACCTGAATTCGAGTTTGGTTTGGAAGATTATTGGCATAAATATATACTTGCTACAATTTAATGTTGGTCCCTCTTTAGCAGTCTTCTGCTTCTTTGGCTGAATTAATATGTTCAATTTATGAAAAAATTGTTTATGGAAGGACTTATTTTGAACCATTTATTTTGATTAGTGTTAATGGCCTGCATGAAAAAATTCATGATGCACCATTGTATACATTTGATCCGTGGCCTGCATGTAGCAACTAGCTATACTTCAGCGAGTTCAAAATTCTAAAGATAACTTGTATAACCTTTTTGCGAATAATGACTACAGGTTTGTCTGATTGAAGGAATAATTGATCAAGTTGAGGGAACAATTCATGTCTCTTGGGTGCAGCCACGAGTTTTGGGGATTCCACAGATCAAATCCTTGCGTGACTGATTGGATAACTGGACGGGAAAAGTACATAATATGCTTGGTTATCAATTGAGGCTGAAACACCTGATCTCGTTACATCATGAATTTTTTTCTCTAATTCCTTTCTACCATTGTAACAATTTTGTTATTTGAAAAGGGTAAGAAAAAGGGAAAGTGAAATGATGAGCAATGAAGATAGAGATAAGCGTTTGTCATTTGCGGGTAGAGCCATCTTTGTATGATTCCTTTAGTAGGTATTGTTTGATCCTTAAATCTCTGTTTTGAAAGGAGCGGCTCATGTACTAAACTTGTAACTTTTTGGCATTTGTTGGATCTACAATGGCACTGAAATGCCTAAGGACATGGCTAACACTGCAAACACCAACCTTATCTTTCATTTTGTATTGGGATTTTTCATTAGATACAATCAGATATGATCCACTTTTGTGGATGAAAGTGCATTTTCATTTCAGATTAGATATTTTTCTATATGTTCTATATATTGTTAGGCTTCAATACATTACTAGACGAGCTGCTGCTACTTAGTTATTTAATTACAAATATGTTGATTAGTTTTTACCATTTACATGTGATGTGAATGAATCTTATAGGATTATTGTCAATCTTGAACAATTAAACCATTTGATTGATATATTTAATTTGATTTATTTATTTATAAATAAATCATTGCAATATATGTAAAAATAATTTAAAATATAAAAATTTATTAATATATATGTAAAAACAATTTAATATATGTAAAAACAACTTTTCCGGAAAATATTTTCAGGAAATCTGTCAAACAGCAGAAAACATTTTACACAGATTCAATCAAACACCAGAAAATATTTTCCAGTAAATCATTTTATAGAAAAGTAAAACATTTTCCAGAAATCATTTTCCGGAAAACATTTTACAGCCAATCAAACAGACTTATAGTATCAAAAATTAAAAACTTTGAAGAGATTTAAAATGCGATCTTTTGTAAAAAAAAACTTATATAAAACAAATTACCTATTAAGACCCTCTCATTTTGAAGAGAGAAAATGTCACACCCAATGAGTTAGGGCATAATATTTCACCACCTCAAAAATAAGATTGTCCAAAAAATTAATGCAATAAAATTTAAAAGAATATTCAATTGTTTAATACGGATGAAGAAATCATAGCCCAATACAAATTCCAAACATTGACAGCGTGTTTGGTTCGCTGTAATGGGTATGCGATTACCCATCTATTCCGCGCGCCTCACCTAATCCGGTGTTTGGTTCGCTGTATGCCTATTACAGGCGTATTACATTACCGGCCTATTCCCCAAAATCTCTGCTTTTGTATTCCCTTCCCAAAACGACGATTAGCTATTACGGACGTCTTCCCAATTTCTATGCCCTGTTTTACCCTCCCAGTCTTCTTCAACCAGCGCTGAAAACTCGACTCTTTCCAGCTCCTTCTCTGAACAAGTCTTTAACAACCATTTCCCCATTTCCCGTTTCCCCTCTTTCCCAAATCAGAATCCCTAACCCTTGCCCGACTTTGATCAAGTCTTTAATTTGTTTTTTTGTTATGTTGTTTAACTTTGTTAGTTCTTTGGTGCCAGAGCTGAAAACCCGAATCAAGAAGTACTTTGAAAGGTATGAAGAGGCACTCCCTTCAGTTCTTGAGGCCATTTTGCGGAGAAAGTTGGCTGGGAAGCATGAGGAGACCGATGATGAATTAATGGATGAATTGGAGGTGCAACCACGAGTCGATGTGGATGATGAAGAGTTCGAGTCAAATTTTACTAATTTGTACTCGACTGGTGATGAAGAGGACATGCTTCGCTGGGACAAACTCCTCCCAGGTTTTTATTGATTTTAATATCATATATGTTCTTTTCTATGTGAGGATTTCTGGTTCAATTATACTGGATTGCTTTACTTTCTATCGTGGACCTGTAAATCTCTGCCAATTCTAGCTTATCATTTGCAATACTGATGGATGTTTAGATTACCAATCTATTTTCTTGTGAAATGATCGAATGCAATATTTTCAGGGTGTCTTTGTGTAGTGAAATGAGTGGTAGACTTGGTAAACTTGCATGTGTTACAAAATTGAATCTAGAGATCCGTTTCCCAGTCTTGACTTGAGCAACTTACTGCCAATCTTCCTCCAAAGTAGTTTCCTAATCAATTTGGCTTTATGTTTAATAATGAGAGTTTGCTATTGGTTTTTCTTGTTAGAGATCTGTGTGTTTGTTATAGTTGGTTATAGGTAAAATGTAGGGACGAATTGAAAGAGAGTAGAATGAGTGTGCTTGAGGTTATTATTGTTGGATTGAGAGAAAACTAATAGCTGACAAGGTCTATGAATCTTATGGTACAAAGGCAATGTGTTTGGCTTCAGCATATATGGAGTATATAACTGGGCTTCATTTTGACTGTCCTTATGGTAATTGATATTTGCTTTGATTGCAGGATGATTCCTTGCAAAGACTAAGCATGGGGTGGCAGCTTTCTTTGGTGTGAATTAAAGGCTTATGAGGGGATTCTTGCACCATATGACAAGACAAGAGAATGGTTATTCCTGATGCTCTCAAGTTTTGCAGTAGTTGGTTTCTTTTGTGGAATTTAGAATTTCGTTTTCTTACTTGCTTCTGTGGATAGTTAGTCATGCTCAATGTTTTTAAAATTGGTGGAGAAAATAGCATTAGCCTGGAGTAAATATGAAATATAACATTGAACGCTTTTATGTAGTTTATTTTCAAGTTTTGTTTTTGGCTGTTCGTAATTCTGAATTCTCTTCACGAACATTGGTGTTGCCTTGGATATTATATAAGTTTCTATTTCTGATTGTTGGTATGCTCGACTATGAAATGGTTCCTATTAGCACAAAGGAGTGCATAATGAATTAGACTTCCTTCCTGTCATTTAAACTAAATATTCTTTATTGCTTACTAACTGAGCATGTTGTTTTCTAATTATGCTGTTTTCAAGGTATTCATTTTCATTTTCTTTCATTCCTGGAAAACCCCTTTTCTCTCCTTTGCTTCTTCTTACCAAGATTCGGCAATATATATCAGTTTGAGGGCTCATAAGGTTTCTGCAATTAAGCTGTAGGTTAAGGGGTTGGACTGGTACTTGTGGCTTGCGATTGCGGTTGCTTTTAGTGCCCAAACAAATTCAATCCTTGACATGCTGGTTCTTGTGACTTGTGGTTTACTTTTAGTGCCAAAACAAATTTAATCCTTGACATGCTGGTAGTTGTGGCTTGCGGTTGCTTTTAGTGCCAAAACATAGCAACTTTTCTGTAATTGATTATGTGTTCAATGTCACACATTTTGAAGCTTCATTTTCTTTGATTATTTTGAACTTCAATTTCATATGCTTATTTCAGATGTATGGTTGCCAAGTTAATGGCTTTGTTTTCCTTGTACAAGATCCAGCCAAGTTAATGTTTAATATTTTTTAAATTTGTCTAATTCTTTTTCATTGCTTTTTCTCCTTAAATTGTTTTATTTATAAATTTATTATTCTAATAAATAAATGTCATGTTAAAAAATGAGAAAAATAGATATTCATTTATTTATAAATATTTTTATAATTTTGTATGTATTTTTATCGAAAAATAAATGTTTAAATTTTTTAGTTTTTTAATTTTTATTTTTGAATTTTAAGAATAAAGGTTAAATTGATATAATATGTAAAATTGAAGGTTAAGTTTATTGAATAATTTTTTAAAGTTAGGACCAGATTAATAGAATTTGTAAGTATTGTAGTATTATATATTATGATTTCAGTAAATTAATATAAGAATATTAATTATTAAGAATTTTATTAAATTATATATTTTAATTAAAATATATTTAATAATAATTATGTTAATTTATATTTTACAGTATCATATATTATGATTTCAGTAAATTAATATAAGAATATTAATTATTAAGAATTTTATTAAATTATATATTTTAATTAAAATATATTTAATAATAATTATGTTTAAATATGATTAAATTATTTATTATTGATAATAATAATCTTATTATAATTTAAATAACAATAACAATAATCATTTACCAAAATAAATTTATGCTAAGGGTATTCTAGTCATTTTAGTTTTTTCCATTATGCTATTACACCTCTATTCCATTCAACCAAACACAAGATTACTATTACGCCTCTATTCCATTACATTCAACCAAACAGTGGATTAGCTATTACACCTCTAATCCAATACACCTCTAATCCCAATACACCTCTAATCCAATACGCCTCTAATCCAATACAGCGAACCAAACGTGCCCTGAATATTGCCTTTATTATTTTTTTTAGAAAAATTCTCATCTCGAGAAAACAACATGTCATATCCAAAATGTTAGGATACGACATTTTTGAACTCCTGAGAATATGTTTTTATTTAACCTATGCTTTGATTTTAAAAATGATTGGTTCTTTAGACTTGTCGAGAAAAATCAAAACCCAGTAAATTAAAGTACGATTTCTCAAATTTCAAATTACAAAATTGCTCAATACAAAATATCGGACAAAGGTTAATGTAAAGCGATGTTATAGTAAAATGTAAAATGAATTACAGCGCTAATGTGTGCAACAAAATAATGATGATGACAATGATAAATATAAATAACAATAATAATAAAGTTAATAATAATGAATAGTCAAAATTTGAAAGTATGTATAACAAAATATAAATACGTAAATAAATAGATAATGAAATGACAATAATAAATGTAAAAGTTGAAATAAAATAAATTAAAATAAAAAAAGAATAATAAGAGTAAAAACAAAATAAGATAAAAAAAAAGACAAGACAAACTAATTAAACAAATGAGTAAGTAAATAAATGAAACTAAAAAATAATAAAAAATGTAATAGTGAACCAATAAATAAATAAACGAGTGAATATTAAGTAGAACAAGTTAAATAATAATAATAATGGGTACATAAATAAATATTTAAGTAAAACAATTTAATAATGATAAAATAAATAAAAATATAGAAACAAAATGAAAAAATATATAAAAAATATACTAAAAAAGAGATAGTTTTAAATACTAAAGCACCAATAAATAGTAACTATGTATTTTAAAAAAGATAGTAAAATATAAAATAAAATAAAATAAAATATATACAAAGAAAATAATAATAGTAGTGATAATATTACATTAACTAATTTAATAATAAAATAGCAAAAATAACAAAAAGGGGGTCGGGTTGAAACTTAAAATGAAATTTGGGGGCAAATCAGAAATAAATAAAAAACAGGGAGGACCATTCTGAACACGCGCATAACATAGAGGGACTAAAAGGGGAAATCTCCCTTCTCCTTCCAAAACGACGTCGTTCAAAGAAGGACCAAACTGAAATCTCAGAAAAATCACGGGGTAAAATTTAAAAACAACTAAAAGTACTTGATTGTAACACCATTAAAAAGCGGAAAGACCGATTGCGCAAATATCCCCACTAAACGAAAACACGCGGATCCTCAGGCGCGGGTCAGAGTTAAACGGCGTCGTTTTGGAGTCTATTAACCTTAGCCCAAAATGGTGCCGTTTTGTACCTCTATTTAAACTAATTTTTTTTAAAAAAAAATTCATTTTGGCCGTCCCCTTTAAAAAAAATTAAAAGCCTCCCCTTTTCTCTCAAACACTACCCTTTTCGGCCTAGGGTTTTCGGCCGTTGGCCGCCGTCGGTCCCGCCGTGGGCGGTGGCCGGAGTCACCCAAAAGTTGGGTTTTTAAACCCCGTTCCAAACACGCGCAAAAACTCACCCTTCTTGGCCGGGAGGCCAAAGGAAAAAAAGTTCCCCCACACACTCTCTCAATCCGATTTCGGTGACCCAAAAGGGTTTCCGACGACCGGATTTGCGGGGCGATTCTAGGTACTTTCTTTTTCCTCCCTTTTTTATTCGATTTCGTTTATATATGCAGAGAAAAAAAATAGAAGAATAAAAAAACACAAACAAACCTGAAACAGAAACAAAAATCACCTTTATTGCATTTTTTTTGCTTTTTATTTTCTAAAAATGTTCATAAAAAAAAAGAGGAAGGAAAACTGCATTTTCATTCGACCTTTATAGCCTGATTTTACATATTATTTTTATTTTCTATTTTTACTGTTTGCTGTTGCGTGTTTGTTTCTCACTTTGCAGGTCTGTCAGCGGGTGACAGAGAGTAGGTGGGGGCGGTGCAAGTGGCGCAGCAGAGGCGGTGATGGGACTGGCAGTGCACCTGTAGCAAAGACTAGGGTTCTGAAACCCTAGTTTTTTTCATCGGGGTTGGGCCACATTTTTATGTTTGGGCCACTGGTTTATTTATTGGGCCCAGGCAAATGGGCTTGTACAAGTCTAATACAATTCTTAAGTAATTCAGTCTAATACATTTTTAGTTATGACTTAAACGGTAGAAATTAAATTCGTTAACTAAAATATTATAGTTTTCTTTATGATTATTATGTGAAAAAACAATGTGACATGTCATTACACATGTGATAATATATTTGTCACATAAGATTTGGAAATAGCAAAAGTTAATGCCCATGATTCGTGTTAGAATTGAAATTTTAAAATTCAAAAAAGTATAGAGACTAAATTTGCAACTTACACATGATACAATGACTAAGAGCAGTATTTAACCTTATCAATAACCTATGCTTACAGTTAGAGGTGTTCATGGGTCGAGTCGAGTTTAAGCATGTTATAACATACTTTATGCTTATCCAAGTCTAACCAAGCTCGACACATGTACCTAAAATTTTGCTCCAAGCTCACCTATATTTGTAAATGGTTAACTCAAACATATTTTAGGGCCGTCCAATTTATTTTATTTTTAAAAATATATTATTTTTTAAAATTTAATAATTCTTTAGATTATTAAAATTTTACGTATAGATAACATTTTTGTAATGTTTACATTGTAGTATTATTTATTACTATAGACTCTTTTTTTATGTGTTATAAGTTACATAATATATTATATTATAAAGTTAAAAAATAAGTTCATTCAAGTTGGAGCCTTTAATATTCAAGCCCAAAAGTTACTAATATTTTAAATGGGCTTAATTCTTTACTCAAACCTTCTTAAATTTCGGACAGATTTAAATTGAGTAGATAACTCAATGTCTACTTACAACCTTATATGGCTTTCAATTCTGATCCTCTGAATTGTACCAGTATTTTCCATGGTTTGGCCAGGTGTTTTAGCGTGAGATTTTCATGAGCTTTAATTGCATAAAACATTTTTTAATCATAGGGTATTATTTGATACATTTATAGTGAAAAGTTTTAACTCCACAAGCAGAGTTGAGATTTTGCTCTGTGTTCTTAAATTACATTTAAATTAAAAAAAAGGCATGTGGCAAAACCTCAATCCACTTGTGGAATAAATAGGAAATGTGTTCTTAAATTATACTTGCAACATTTATCATATATTGTATAATGAAAAATTATTCCATACACCGCCTATGGAGTTTTTTAAACATTACAAACGGATTAAGGGATTGACAAGTATATTATAGGATGCAGTAATATATATATATATAAACATGATATTTGTCATATTTTCAATCTATTTGTGAAATTTTAAAAAATTTACAAGCGATATATCAAATAATTATCTATATGTAATTCTATAATCACACAAAATATTACTTTTGTAATGTTTATTTATAAATAAAAAAATCATAAATTTTCAAGATTAATTAAAAAGTCTACTAAAACAGGAAATAAGCTAGCTTTCCTCTTTGCTTGAAAGAATGAACAACCATAAGAAATTATTTTCAAAGAGTGTTGTGTTATATAATAATTAATTATCTCTTGATTGATGAGCAAAGTCTTCTAATGCTTGATTGCTTAATTCTATGTAATGTTTGATGTTAATTTAATTATTTTATTTTGGTTGGAATGTATTCTGATTATGAGTTAATAATCAATTTTAGTTATTAATATTATTTATAAGTGTAATTGCATTTGTACTCGTAAATATATTTATAATTTTTAAAAAAAGTACTCGGAGTTTTCTCTTTCCTAAAAAATAATAAATTTTCTTTAAAATCGTGTATTCTCAAACTAAGATTTATGATTTTTATTATTGATTTATACAATTAACTTTTTCCATGATAGTTTCATTTATTTACCAAGATTTTTGTTGTTACATTTATAATAACATTTGATATTTAGATATATATTTTTTAAAATTTCCGAGTTAATAAGTAAAGTATATTAATAATATTCTTTAAAATGATAATATATCAATAACGTCAATTATTGAGATTTAGATCACATCTTTAACAAAATTTATCAATGTAATTCCATTGATTGAAAATTATTTTCTTTAATGAAATGTGATTGATAGACTTTTTATGAATAATTTTAAATATTTTATTGAAATAATATTTTAATTAAAATTATTATTATTTTATTTAGGAATAAACATAGGGTTTATATATAAGTTTGATGTCTTAGTTGATTATTAGAAGGTAATTAAATATTTTTAAAATAATATTTATATACTTTTTATAATTAATTTTAAAAAATGGTTATTATTAAATAATAAATTAAATAGGAAAGAATCTACTTACCCAACATAAAATTAATATCTCTTACACACCTCCATAAATATTTAAACAATTTTTTTTTAAATCCAAATGCTAACCACTTACTTAACCACCATTAGACAAATTATTGGTTCCAAAGAAATTATGAATTAGTGTTGAGTAATTTAAGCATTAAATATTGGTTTAGATTTGACTCAAAATATATTTAAAATACACAAATTAGATTATAAATATATGTATATTTATTATATAGACAGTTTTAATTTAACGTGTTAAAGAATAAATTGTCGGATTCAAGCAGTCCATGTTGTAGGTGCACATGCTTAAATATGTTCAACATTAGATTTCAGCTAACATTTAACGCCTAAGCTAATGGTTAGGTTAACAAAAAGATCTAGTTGATACGAAATTGATACTTTAAGAATTTAACCAAAATGTTTGAAAGTTTAATGACCAATTTACAATGTGAGCATAATTTGGGAATATCCAATAAAATTAAATAGTTTTGTTAGAACAATTTTTAGTTGGTCGCCCCGTTAGCCAGTTCATCTTCTTCTTGTCATAGATGATTAGAGTTGGGAGGAGGCAAGTTTTTTGATGAAGAAGTAGGTAAAATTCTAGTATCTGGAGGGCGACCCCCCTTAGGAGGGTATTTAGAAATGTGTATAAGAGGTTTTTTTTCAGGTCAGGTTAAGATATATTTATTATAACTCTATAACAATTTGTCCTCCACCTTGTTGAAGAAGAATTATAAAGTGACTATTCTGATATAAAGTTACACGCGTGCAACGCAACATGTAATTAAGGGCTTACTACATAAGTTTTAACTCGAAAATTTATTGAGTAAATTGTTATAGGATTATAACAAAATATATCTTAACCCAATTCGAAATCCGACCCGAAAAAAATCCTCTTATACACATTTCTAAATACCCTATTGAAGGGGGTCAGTTCTTTAGACACTGGACTTTTACCTTATTTTTCATCAGAAAACGTGTCTCCTCCCAACTCTAAACATCTATGACAAGAAGAAGATAAATTGACTAATAAGGCGACCAACTAGAAACTGTTCTAACAAGTTTAAAAATTAAAAATTGATTATAAATATCGAGATTCGAATTTCAAAAATCACTGGATATCACACTTTGAGAATAATTGCTTACACCATCCATATTAGTTAAAGTTCCTTTTTATGATTTGTTGTTAGGTTAGTGTACTCACCAAAATGATAAAATAGAAAGAAAGCTTTGATGCTATAATAAAGCGTGTAAATAAAGCAAGCAATAAAAGTCAATTTGTGAAATTTTACATTTGGACTATAACTAAAAGTTGGTTGGATCTTTTGTCGGTCGGGCATAATTTAGAAATTATTACAACTTTTTGGGTAAATTGCATTGCAGGTCACTCAACTATTATCTTTTTTCTTTTTTGGTTACCTAACTATCAATATTTTAAATTTGGTCACTTAACTATTGCTCATTTTTTTAGTCACCTAACTATTTTTTTTAATTTGGTCATTTAACTAATCAAAATTTTGTTTTTGAGTCTATTTCCGTTAAATTGAGATTATTAATAATTTTTGAGAATTAAATTGAGAACTAATCAAAAGTGGTAGTAGTTGGGTGACCAGAAAATTAATACAAAAAATTAATATAAAAAAGTCGAGAACTGAAGCGAATGAACCGAATTATGATAGATAGTTCAAAAAAAAAACCCGATTGAACTGAATTGTTATCATCCCTATTGACTAAAATGTTAAAATTTTAACGTAATAGTTTGCACGATAATCCACATGTATTTCATGCTATTTTTTTGAATTTTTTTTTATTTTTTATATTATATTTTAAAAATATTTTTATAATTTTAAAATAACGAAAAGGTCTAATGCATTTATGGGTGAGTATTCGATCGAATCAAGTGAAAATTTTTGAATTAATCGAGTTAATAAGTCTTATTTTATCATCCTAACTCGATTTGAAAATTTTCAAATCATGTCGAGTAAAATGAAATTCGAGTCTAGTTGAATCAAATGAAATTATTCGAGTTAAATTAGACATGTAAAATTAAAATTTTGTTACAATATGATTAAATCAATGTTAGAGAACATAAATTTGAAACCATATATTTCTGAAAACACTTTCAAAGCAAAATAAGAAGAAAAAAAACACTTTAATATGATAAACTTCAATAATTAGTTTACTTAGTTGGGTCCCAAAAATTATTATTTAAGATTATTTAATATTTTTATAAAAAATTTTGAATTTTTTTGTAATTTTTATTGAGAGACCAATTTGCTCATTTTCAAAATTGATAAGGATCAAAAGTATATTTATAACAATATGTTATTTGAGTTATTCGAATTGTAACTTGAAACTCAATTTACTCAAAAAAAAACATCATATAACTCGATTTGATTAACTCAAAATTTAATTTTTTATTTTTATTTTTTCGAGTCGAATTGATTTTTACTTACCCTTAAATAACTCTACAACCTCCTTATTTCCTAATGTAATTAACAAGGGTATGTGATCAGATGTAATTTTTTGAAGGTGTAAAACAGTCGTACCTGAGAACTTGCACTCCCATTGAACGTTACAAAGAGCACGATGAAACTGCCCAAGGAGTCCCCCTCTCCTCCAAGTGAAGTTGGGTCCCTTGTAACCTATGTAGGACAGATTGCAGTTAAAAACCATATCTTGAAAGAGTCGGCAGCCAGTTTATTGCTTTAACCGGAGGCATCTAAGCCTTCCTCCATATCATCCGCCGCTGGAACCACTTCCCAATTCATCAGTAATTTTAATGCTTTAAACGGTATGCTAGAAAGCTTTTTTAGATGGAATTAAAATTGTATATTTTTACGATAGTAAAAATGTAATTTTATCAGTTTAATAATATATATTTTTACTATTTTTAAAGAATAAATTAAATTTTTTATCATTTTTGGAGATAAATGTACAATTTTATCATTACTAATTTAAAATTTTACGAACTATAAAAAAAACCTAAATAAAAAAATTTCCGTTTTAGGGGAGATGGGGCTCCTACTAAATTGTATATAATGGTACAGAATAAATTAATGGCTGCAATGGCTTAAATAAGAACAACAGTTTATGCGTTACTAATCTAACAAAGATCTACATTAGAACTGAATGTTTCCTAAAATGCTCAAAGAACTTACTATAGTGTAAACTAAGTTGTATTCTCAATGCATGTGTACATTGTTTATAATAACTTTTAAATTTTTTTTATAACATTAGTATTTTATTTACTTTATTTCACACGAGTATAGCATTATGATTCCTAATTTTTATTTTTTTGATATAATGTTTAGAATTTTTCATAGCACCTCGTCAATCAAGATAATACGTTTTAGCACACTCGAACTCGTACCCGACAACGTTATTTTATTCCCTCAATTATTTTCAAATACTAATTAATTTTTCAAAAACCCCTAGCCTAAATCCCAATAATGTATCAAAGGCCATCAACCTCAAATCGGACCTAAATAGTTTGACAACAACAAAGTTTCAAATTATCAAGTTAAGGTAAAATGTCAAATCCCCAATTTCGAAATGGCAACATTGAATTGCATCCACATCACATAGTTTCTTAAAAGGCTGGCTTTGCTTGCCTCAATACTTGAATATTATTTGCATGCAAACAAGGGATATTTTTGGGGGGTGGGGGGAAATCAATCCCATATTTCCATGAAGTTGAAGTCACTTTTATTTAGATTTAGTCCCTCTATAAAGAAAGGGTATGGAGTTCTTAGTTTCAATACTCAAAATCAATCCTTTCTAGATTTCAAGCCATTTCAAGATCAAACACCCAAAAGAGGTGTTTACAAAATGGATCAAAGAGAAAACAAGGAACAGAAATCTTTGGTTCAATTTATGAAAACTCAGTTTCATGGGAAATTTCCTCATTTGGTCCTTTCGGTTTCTGTTTTTTCCCTTTTGTTGTCTCATTCATGTTGGCTTTCTTTGCTCCGTTGTTTTAGCTTCAATTTCCACAATACACTCCCTTTCCAATTATTTAGTCATAATATAGATAAGAACTACATGTTCCTTCTCTGCAATGGCCTGCTTGTTTTTCTAGCAAAATTCTCAGGATCTATCAGTTCATCGAAGTACAATAATAATCTCAGTGTTCTTGATTATGATGATGAAGATGAAGATATTCCCCATACAGTTGAGTCACTTGTCTTGGACCGGCCCAAAACACCACTGTCGCAGGAAGATGAAGCAATAGAAAACAGTGCTTTAATGGAAGAAACAGTAGCAGCAGAAGCTGAAATCGAAACTCAAAACTGCAGCCTGCTAGAGGAAGAAGATGAAGGTGAAAAATGGGGTTTGGATCCTTTGATGAAAAATGGTGTTTTTGTTGGAGAAAGCACTGAAAGTACAGATGAGCTCAACAAAAGGTTTGATGAATTTATTAGAAAGATGAAGGAAGAATTGAGGGTCGAAGCTCGACAGCAGTTAGTCATGATTTAATTTAAGGATCGGTCCTCTTCAATGGATTCAATCACCGTAATAATCTCCTTAATTTTACATGTTTCTATGATCAAATTTTAGCATGTTTTTAGATTTTTGAAGTTGGAATCTCTACAAATAGAAATTCTTCCTCGATATTCCAAGGTATTTAGGCTGCTGCTTGTAAATTATGTGTTTGATTATGCAATATTCAGTCTTTAGCTTTCATACTCCGTTTTGCAAGGAAATTTGTTAAAATAAATATTCAAATTTAATGAGTTTTTGTCTTTCGGAAATTTTTTTGAAGTGTCGTACATTTAAAATTAACCGGTCCTCTAACGGGTCGATATTATTCTAAGATAGAACTAGAATTTTGTTTTTTAATTCTATAAAAAGCGCAAGTATGTTGAAGGCTACTTGAAAATGTGGTAAGTTCATAAAACAAGAGTGCCTCATTAGGGGAGCCGCGTTTACCAAGCTAGACCAAGTGGTACCATGCCTCCCCTCAAGGGACTCACATCCTTTAGGTTGGGGATTCAAACTCTACCATGGGTAAGTGGCCACGATTTCTTTAGTAGGTCATTGTCTTGTGACGAGGTGTTGTCACTTATGAACCATCGTCTATTTAGGCAATCTATCAAAGTACTCGGTCTCTTTGCAAAGTCAGAAGATAAAATCCTAACTCGACTCGAGGATAATACCGACTTGTTGAGGGATTCATTGGTTCCAAACGAACGACATTTTGAATGTTTCTCCGAAAAAAATCGGCCTTCCCTCAACAAATTCATAAACTTACGTATCATATGGCTCTTATCTAATATCGGATCTTTTCAAGTCAAAAATTTAACTAGTCTTGTCGTGAAATACTATTTTTTATATCTGCAACCCCTTATTTTATTTTTAAATATCAACTGGAAATTGAGTCTAAATTTTTATTGGTCCATTTGTATTATTGGACTATGAAAATTATGGCAATTAGGACTTAGCTTCGATTGTCAAAAGCCCTATGGTAGCTTTACATTTACTTCAATTGGAAAATTGTGGATTAAGGCTCATTATTTTCAGTACACCACCAGAAAAAAGAAAAGTTTAAAATTAGTCCAATAATAAATCCCCATTTGTCAGCTTTAAGATTTTTCTTAAATTGCTTTAAAAATAAATAAATGTTTTAAAAATCAGATGAAACTCTTAGGCCACCAATTTTTAATTCAGCCAATTGGGTTGTCAATTCAAAAATAATTAAATAAATTATTAAAAAACATAAAAATTAACGAAAATATTAAAAAATTTATGAACTGGTCCAATCATTGATTTTTTTGTCCCAATTTTCCTTTTTTATTAGTTCCGAATGGTTTGCTTTGGTTTGGTTCAATTTCTTTGTCTGAATTAGACCTGTTCATGGGCCAGGCAGCCCGGCCCGGCCCGACGGCCCGCCCGAAATATGGGAGGGTTCGGGTAAAAATATAGGCCCGAAATATGGGTTTGGGAAAAAAAGAGGCCCATTTAAAAAATGGGCCGAGCTCGGGCTCAACTTTTTTGGCCCGGCCCGGCCCGAATATAATAAATATATATTTTTATTTTTATTTTTATTTTTAAAATAATTTAAAAATATTCTTTTTTATTTTTAAATTTTTAAAATATTTTTTTGTGTGTTTATTAAAAATCGGGCCAGGCTCGGGCCTAAGAGTCGGATCGAAAAATTTTTCCGGGCCCAGCCCGGCCCATGGACAGGTCTAGTCTGAATCGATCTGATCTAATTCCAACCAACATTATTTTTTACTGTGAGGGGTTACAAATATTTAAATTTATTTTTTATTTTTAAAAATAATTTTTCGAATTAACTGAGGAAAGATATTATTGGAAAAAGAAAATTATGCGTGTTGGGATTTTGCAGATAATATTTTTGAGAAATAAGATCTCAATAAACAATCTTGAGATTAAAAAAAAAATTCCTCTTGATTGTGTTTATAAATAAAACTTTGTGCTTTAAAAAATTAAAAAGTTATGGCAAAATAAAATTTAGTAATTTGTCTGCGGTGAAAAACTTGTCTTTAGTTTTAGAAAAGAAAAAACATCATTTTCGTTTTGTCAGAAAATGAAAAAATCAAAAAAAAAAATTTCTGTAAAAAAACATACATAAAAAACGTGTTTAAATTAAAAACTATAAATAATTTTTGAAAAATTAAAATAAAATATGTGAAAATTAAAATATATATTTATTGTTTTCACTAAAAATATTTTACAAAGCAATTTGAAAATAATAATAGGGTAAATTCAAAAATAATCACTTTTATTTGTCTCAAGTTACATTTTAGTCATTTATGTTTGAAATGTTTCGTTTTAGTCACTTACGTTATTGTGTTGCAACATTTTAATCATTGAGTGTTAATTGTCATTAATAGTGTAACGGTAAACTAATGTGGCATGTTAAATAATCATTTCAAACGAAAAATTTAGGTTAAATTATACAATTGGTCCCTATATTTTTTCATTTTGAGTTTTTTTTTCTTTTATGTTTTTTGAATGTTCCCTTTTTTTTTTCTTTATTTTATATTCTCTTCTCATTCTCTCTCTGTTTTCCTCCATTCTCCATTTCTTTTAATGTAATTTTTCTATATTTTCTATTTGTTAAAACTAGTTTTTATACTTTTATTTTTGAACAATTTAAATTGGAAAGATCAATCAAATAGAGGAGAAGCAGAAGAAAATGGAAAAAAAAAGGAAAGTTAAAAGAACATAAAAGAAAAAAATTAAATTGCTCAAAACGAAAAAATATGGGGACTAATTGCATAATTTAACCAAAATTTTTTGTTTGAAATGATGATTTAATATACCACATCAATCTACCGTTACACCGTTAATGACAATTAACAGCCCAGTGACTAAAATGTTACAACACCTTAACATAAATAACTAAAATGTAACATGAGATAAAAACAAAAGTGACTATTTTAATAATTTATCCATAATAATAATATTATAAAATTAAATTAATAATTTTTCCTTATTCCAATCAATATAAATTCTAAAATATTTCTAATAAATTTTAAATATCAAATCCCTTACTTAAATTTGAGTCTATATAAATATAATATATATTTTTTATTTCTCCCGTTTCTATTATGTGAAAGTAAATACTAGAAGTATTTCTCACGTTTTTTTGATTAAAAATGAAAATTATTTTGTAAAAAGAAAATTAAAAATAACTCAAGCTTAAAGGTGGATCTATTTGAAAACTTTATAACCTCTCCCCTTAAAAAAAATAAAATAAATCTCAAAATTAAACATTAACTTTAGTTCAATATGTAATTTTATACATAAAATTTTTATTTGATCCAATTCTCACAAATTATTGACACAATTATTGACATAGCTTCATTATATATTTATATCTTGCATATAAAGATAATTATATTTATCTACTATAAAAACAAATTGATATTTTTATTTGAATGTGTACGATTGAATCAAAATTAAAGTTTTATGCATACATTTGAATTAGAGGTGTTCATGGGCCGAGCCGAGCTAGGTTTGGGCTGGGCCAGGTTTGGGGCCGAGCTCAACTAAAAATTTAGGCCCATTTGCTAGGTCAGGCCTTGCCCAAAAAATGGGCCTAAAATTTTGCCCAAGCCCAACCCAGATAAAAATGCTAAAATTCGGGCCCAATCGGCCCGCCCGTATTATTTTTTATATTATTTTTATATATTTTTAAAATATATACAATACATAAAAATACTAAAAACATCAAACAAATTGAAAATAAATTTTAAAAAATATGTATACTTAAATAACACTAAGATAGATGCAACTTAACAAGCAAATGCCTCTAAAATAATAACAAAATTAACAAATGCCTTTAAAATAATAACAAAATTAACAATAAAATAAGTTTTATACAATATCCAAATAATAACAACAAAATAGTAGCAACATGATAATAAAATGGTAGCAACATAGGAAAAAAATAAAAAGAAAATAACATTAAAAAACAAAACAAAAAAAGCAGATTTTTTTTGTTATTTAGTAAAGTCGGGGCGTGCCAGGCTGAGCCTGAGCAAAAAATGCTTTACCCAAGGCCCAGCCCGTTTTTAAAACAGGCCTTATTTTTTTGTCCAATCCTATTTTTCGGACCTATATTTTTACCCAAGCTCTCCCATATTTCGGGCGGACCTTCAGGTCGGGCCGAGTGGCCCAACCCATGAACAGGTCTACATTTGAATCACAATGAAAGTTTCATTTGTATAATTACACCAAATTAAAGCTCATGTAAGGGCGAAGCCAGAAATTTTTTTTAGAGCGGTCGAAATTAAATTGTAATTTTTACGATAGTAAAAATACAATTTCACCATTTTAATAGCCTCTATCTTTATAATTTTTAAATGATTAAATTAAATTTTTATCATTTTTAAGGGGTCAAAGTGTAATTTTATCTTTATTAATTTAAAATTTTAAAAATTTCAAAGGGTCTAAATTCATTTTAGAGGAGCTGGGGCCCTACCAACCCTTGGTTTTGTCCCTAAATTCATGCATCAAATTGTATTTTGAATCAAAGTTAATGTATAATTTTAAATTTTATTAAAAAAATTAAAACCCAAAATTCACTTTAATTCTTATTTTCTGGGGGCGGTAATAATGCAATTGTGGACCTACTTCAATAATTGCAAAAAAAAAAAATGTCTGGTTTTTTTTTTTTTTTAAATTCTATTCTTATCCATTTTGGATAACTATTTCCAAGTCGGAATGTTTTATGTGTAAATTTATTTATAATTTTCAAAAAACAAGTTGCATTCTTTGAGTCAAAATTTGCATTATTTATTCACAGTTAAGATTAAAATTTAGAATCGAAATTTTTGAAAGCAAAATACAATTTAGTACATATGTAGGATTAGAATGCAAAAGTTTTGAAAAACAAGGTAGATTTTTTAATTAGAGAAGGTGATTCAATCTTAATTTCAATTCATGTAAATAAATGGTAAAATCTACTTCAAGTCCATGTACTCTTTAAACATTTGAGATTTAATCTTTCTACTTTTATTTCGAAAAATTTAGTCATTTACTTACGGATTTTAAAAATACAAGTCTAATTGTTATCATTATTAAAAATTTTATGTTCAATTTAGTTTCTATTTAAAACCGTTATTTTTGTTATATGACTACAGAGTGAGTGTTTTTTTTATTCAAAATTCTACACAAAAATAATTTTAGTGTTGTTAGCAATTAGACTTGAATTTTGAAATAACTAAAATAACTAAATTTTGGATGTTGAAAAAGTAAAGAGACTTAGCATAATTTAACAAAAAAAATACAAGCAAATAATTTAACAAATCCACTATTAAAATTAATTTTTTTCTATTAACAAAATCATCAGAATTCAAACATGAGAATATTAACAATTAAATTTCATCAAATCAACCCTAAAACTCGAATTAAATACAATAAAATAACATTATTTACCTTTGAATATCAAAATATATAATATTTATCAAATATAGACATTGGATCAAACCAAACAAATAATACAAATATCACATTAGAATTTAATTACTATTTTGGAATAAATTTACTTGAAAAACTTTTCTTCTATGTTAATAACTAAAATTTAAAGGACAGTTTTGTCATTTAATAATTTATATAATAAAACGATTTAAACCATTATTAAAAAGGATTAATCAGTTAAAATTGACAATCATTACATAAGTATCCCCTATGCTAATGTTGTTGTTCTTTTTAAAATTTTAGTGACTGGACAAATAAGGGGTGGTAGGCTGATTACTTTTTAATAATTAATTAAAAAACTAGAAATTAAAAGAATATATATATATATATGAAATTTATAAAAAAATTAAAAATTGAATATAAAAGAAACATAAACATACAAAAATTGAAATTTTAAAAAATATATTTTAAAAGAAAAATTGATTAGTCAACTTTTAGTGAAGAGGTGTTCATTGATCGAATAGCTCTCACTCAATTAATTGACCTAATCCATTTTAGGCCAAGCTTAAGCTTAGGTTTGTCAAATTGAGGTCAACATATTTTTTTATTAAAACTAATATAAAATATAAAAAAATATTTTTATAATTAAATTCAAATAAAAATATATTTGAAATGGAGGATAATATACACTTAAATTAGCTTGAATTCATCTCTTTTGATTGTTGCAATAATAACGATGATAGTTAAAGTTCAATTGACACTTATTATTCCCTTTTATAGATGTTGTGATTAATTTAAAAATAGATAAATTTCAAATTTATATATGAACTTTGGCTTAATGTGTAATTTTATACATGAATTTTAATTTTGAGCAGTTTTATACATGAAATTTTGATTTGATTAAACTCTCATAAAATATTTAGAGAAACGTTGGTGACTGTAGACAACCCGTGATACATCGGCGATGAACACAAGAGAAGCAAGGCAGAGGAGCAAAGGCGGCAACTAGGGCACGAAAAAGAGATAATGGAAATAACTTTCATTAATTTGTTGAAGTGTTGAGAACATTTAAAACATATGTTGAAACTAAAGTTTACCCATTTTCACAACTTGTTTTCGCCAATCTGCATTCTTGTAGTCTTGGTGAAAGTTAATCGCGATATGTCAGATGTAGTAAATGGATCTCGATGAAACACTGAAACGCTTAATCACAACAATTATTCCATTCGCTCTATTTGATATGATGCAAATATTGTCCTCCCTAACAACATACGTTCGCAAGTTCGTCAAGAAGAATTCTTATGATTCCATATTCTCCTTACCCACAATGGCAAACGCTATCGGGAGCAAATTTCGGTTCCCATCTTGAGCAATTGTAATAAGTAGGATCTACGTATATTTTTCGTATAGCAAAGTCCCAACAACCTGCATAAGTGGCTTGCAGTGCGGAAATGCTCGCACGCATGGATCGAATGTCCAGAACATCCGGTGGAAAATTATTCTTCCTGGTTGTAGTTGGTCATTCGAGCCGTAATAAGGTCGTGTCTATAACTCAATAACAGTCTCTGGCACATACTCCCGCATAGTGGCTATCCACCCTTATAGCTCATTATACGATGCATCCCAATCTTCGTACAACTACTCCATGACCATTTTTTTAGCTATCTATGCTTTTCGATATGACACTCGGTACTGGAATTATTCTTACATTTCGATAATCAGTACCAAAACTGAAATAGTCGGCATGTCCTTCACCATTAACATGATGTGGTTGTAAATAATTTTGGAATCAATTTTGTAGTGATCTTGCGTCATACGTGTTGAAGTGCATGTGTAAGGCCCAACAAAATTTTGAATCTCCCATATTTGCAACTTTTAGATAAATACGGCTCGTACCCACCAATTGCAGCCTTTTACAGACCTCTAACACTCCTCAATATACTATGTTGGTTTAGACACAACGAGTTTGTAGTCAACCGACACATTCATGCTATACCGCTTAATGAAAAATACGCACTCTTTCTTGGTTGCGAATTCTTGGCCCACGAACAACTCCTCACATTTGAAATCTGCGACCAACTGGTGAGTAGGTAGTATATCAGGGTACTTTAGGAACTCGGATGCATGCGCCGCATCGGGATCTTTGATTGACATGTGTGCCCTAATATTATTACGTATTATAACGCCTCAACTTGGGTTCCCGACTGAAGACGCGTTAACATTTCCATCGTCATTCGCGCCTTTATCATTAACATCATTTGGGACATCGTCTAGATCGGGACCACTATAATCTTCAACCTCATGATCAAAAGTAGGGTGAGTAAAATTCGATTCAATTTGAAAAACTTGATAAAAAATTTAAATTTTGAATTAAATAGTTCGAGTTGTAACAGCTCATTTTCAGTGAAATCGGAATAATGGTTTCGGGACAACAAATCCAAGTCAAAAAGAAAATTTATTTTAATATTATTGCATGGTCTGTATTATGATAGGAAAGACGTATGAAAATTTCGATAAGAAAATTTTATCGATTTCATGTTTAATTGTTAGTAAGGACTAAATTGCATGAAATGTAAAGGTTGAATTCTAGTAGCTAAAGGGATTAAATAGCTATGGAATTCAAATTTTGAGGTCCTTATAAGGCAAATAGACCATTAAGAGAAGTTAGTAGATATTTATGATGATTCATCCATGAAAATTTAAGAAAAGAAAAGGACTAAATTGGAAAGTAAAAAAAGATGATAATTAAATTAAAAGACAAAATATCATTTTATATCATCATCTTCCCCAAAAATTTTATATGGAAACCCTAGCTAAGAGAGAGAATTTCAAGCAAGCTTAATTGGGTAAGTAATCATGTTCCATTTTTAGTATTTTTTACATTTCTGATATCGTAATAACCTAATCTATTTATTTTGGAGATTAATTTCTAAAGTTATCAAAGTATTAAAATTTTTCCATGGATGAGTATGTTGATATTTTATGGTAGAAAATGAAAGGTTGTTGATAGATAAACAACTTTTGTAAAGGAAATTTTCATGAAATTGTGATTTAGGGACTAAATTGAAAAATTATAAAATTCATGGAAAATTTCTAATTTTTGTGAAATATATGGATTGTTATTGTTATATGAAAATTTTGGCTATACTTGGAATAAGGATTAAATTGCATGAATTTCATTTTCCGAGCCTAGGGATGAAATTGGAATTAATTAAAAGTATAGGGGCAAAATGGTACTTTTCCTAAAATTTGAATTTGATTGAATTGAATACGAATTTCATTAAATTGAGTTAAATTTACTCGTATAGATCTGGATAGACCTAGTAAGGAATTGGATCGAGGAAAACAAAAAGTATCGGATTAATAGATTCTCGTATACGAACAAGTGTCAAGGTAAGTTCGTGTAACTAAATTGTGTACATTTATATGTTTGAATTAAATGTTGTAGGTGAAAGGCAATTTGGGTGAGAAAAGTGGCTTAGAAATGACCTATTTTTCGTCCACACGGACAGAGACACAGGCATGTGTCTCAGCCGTGTGTGACACACAGCCATGCGCACAGGCGTGTGGTTTGGCCGTGTGTCCCCTGCACCTAATTTTTGAAAATTAAATTGTCCACACGGTCTAGCACACAGGTGTGTGGCTGGTCGCGTGACTCAAGTTAGAGAGTTACACTGGTATGGACACGGGCTGGGACACGGTCGTGCGCCTCACATCGAATGCCCACACGGCCTGGCCACACGAGTATGTGTCCCCTGCACCTAATTTTTTTTTTAAATTTCACGAAAAATTCTCTAAGTTCCCGATATAGTCCTGACTTATTTCTAATGCATAAATTGGGTCTCGATGGCCCATATAAGGGACATTATGATTGAATAGGTTAGATTTCAGATAAAAATAACAAATGATATGATTTAATTATATTTTATGTGTACACTTCGGTAATACTTCGTAATCCTGTTTCGACAACGAATATAGGTTAAGGGTGTTATATTTGTTGGTATTAGAGCCAAATTTAGCCGATTCTCAGACTAACATAGCAAGTGCGAGTTTAGCTATACATGTCATTATATAATTTGTGATAGTGTGATATCTCCTGACTAATTTAAACATGTTTTCCATATAGTAATGTCGTCCAACCAAGCTTCAGTTCAAAGAGCTGCATCGAGTAGTAGAAGGCTCGTATCTAAGGGCTGAGTTGAGGAGGCTAAAGAAACCTTTTTCCAAATGATGAATGAATAGTTTACTGAATATTTAAGAATAAATCCCGCTGCACAACAACCTTCCCCTTTTGTTCCTCAACCGTTTCTTGATATGCCATAAGGTACAGAGCTTGTTAGATCTAATAAGCCTCCAGTAGCTAAAATTCACAAATATGAGGCAGAAGAATTTAGGGCTACTGTTGAAGATGATCCAGAAAGGGCTGAATTTTGGCTAGAAAACACTATCAGAGTTCTGGATGAATTATCTTGCACACCTGACGAATGTTTGAAATGTGTTGTATCTCTGCTAAAAGTTAGAGAGTTACACTGGTATGGACACGGGTTGGGACACGGTCGTGCGCCTCACATCGAATGCCCACACGGCCTGGCCACACGAGTATGTGTCCCCTGCACCTAAATTTTTTTTGAAATTTCGCGAAAAATTCTCTGAGTTCCCGATATAGTCCCGACTTATTTCTAATGCATAAATTGGGTCTCGATGGCCCATATAAGGGACATTATGATTGAATAGGTTAGATTTCAGATATGAATAGCAAATGATATAATTTAATTATATTTTATGTGTACACTTCGATAATACTTCGTAATCCTGTTTCGATAATGAATATAGGTTAGGGGTGTTATATTTGTTGGTATTGGAGCCAAGTTTAGCCAATTCTCAGACTAACGTAGCAACTGCGAGTTTAGCTATACATGCCATTATATAATTTGTGATAGTGTGATATCTCCTGACTAATTTAAACATGTTTTCCATATAGTAATGTCGTCCAACCAAGCTTCAGTTCAAAGAGCTGCATCGAGTAGTAGAAGGCCCGTATCTGAGGGCCGAGGTGAGGAGGCTAAAGAAACCTTTTTCCAAATGATGAATGAATAGTTTATTGAATATTTAAGAATAAATCCCGCTGTACAACAACCTTCCCCTTTTGTCCTTCAACCGTTTCTTGATATGCCACAAGGTACAGAGCTTGTTAGATCTAGTAAGCCTCCAGTAGCTAAAATCCACAAATATGAGGCAGAAGAATTTAGAGCTACTGTTGAAGATGATCCAGAAAGGGCTGAATTTTGGCTAGAAAACACTATCAGAGTTCTGGATGAATTGTCTTGCACACCTGACGAATGTTCTGGATGAATTATTTTGGCTAGAAAACACTATCAAAGTTCTGGATGAATTATTTTGGCTAGAAAAGACTCAGCCTACCAGTGGTGGAATACCATAACTTCTGTTGTATCGAGAGAAAATATTATATAGGAATTTTTTCAAATAGAATTAAAAAAAATATTAGCTAGAGATTCCTTATCCAGAAAAGGAAAGAATTTTTAGAGCTGAAACAGGGGAATATGACTGTATCTGAGAATGAACAAGAATTTGTTCAGTTAAGTAAATACGCCAGAGAATGTATCCCAACCGAAGTTACTATGTGTAAACATTTTGAAGAGGGATTGAATGAAGATATCAAGCTATTGGTTGGGATTTTGGAACTAAAAGAATTTGTGGTACTGGTTGATCTGGCACATAAGCCGAAGAATTAAGTAAGTAAAAGAGACAGGCAAAGATGGAAGCCCAGATTTCAAGTAAAAAATTTATGGGAAAGTCACAATCGTCGGCTTCAAAGAAATCAAAAAAAATATCATGATCGTTCTACCACAATCATGGGGTATTCAGGGAGAGACCAAGGCACTCAACGCTCTAATCTGAGATCTCCAGCCCCATCCGTAGTAAGTGCAAAAAGTGTCGAAATCCCCAAACCTAGATGCAAACATTGTAATAAATTATATTTCGGGGAGTGTCATATGAGAAGTGGAGCCTGCTTTAGATGTGGTTCTGTTGACCACTATATCAGAGATTGCCCGGAAAAGCCTAAAAAAGAAATTGTTCAGACTTCAAAGCCGAGTGATCCTACCTCAAGAGGTAGACCACCCCGTCACCCCAGCAATTTCAGTGGTAGCCGAGGTATGACAAAAGATTCAACTGTTAAATTTGAAGCACGAGCACCGGTAAGGATATATGTTATTCGTACACATGAGGATGCCTTTACACCCGACGTAATTACTGGTACTTTTTCTCTTCTTGATACTGATATTACTATTTTGATTGATCCTGGTTCAACACATTCATATATATTCACGAATTTAGTATCTATTAAAAATTTACTTGTCGAGTCCACTGAATTTGTGGTTAAAGTTTCAAACGCCATGGGCCAATACGTAATGGTGGATAAAATTTGTAAAAATTGTCCGCTAATAGTATGATATTATTGTTTCTCGGCTGATTTGATGTTACTGCCATTTGATAAATTTGATGTGATTCTGGGCATGAACTGGTTAACTCAGCATGATGCCGTGGTAAATTGTAAGCAAAAGTATATTGTGTTAAAATGTCAGACTGGTCAGTTGTTCCGTATTGAATCTAATAAATTGGATGAGTTGTCTAATGTGATATCAGTCGTGTCAGTACAAAAATATATCAGGAAAGAGTGTGATGTATATCTTCCATATGTATTGGACACTAAAGTATCCAAATCAAAGATTAAGTCAGTATCGATTGTTTGTGAATTTCTTGACGTGTTTTCAGATGAATTACCCAGATTACCGCCAGCCAGAGAGGTGGAATTTTCCATAGATCTTGTCCCGGGGACAACACAAATATCTATAGCACCCTACAAAATGGCTTTGACGGAATTAAAAGAATTGACAGCACAGTTGCAAGAATTTACTGACAGAGGTTTTACTCGACCTAATTCTTCACCTTGGAGTGCGTCAGTTTTGTTCATTAAAAAGAAATATGGATCTTTGAGACTATGTATTGATTATCGGTCACTCAACAAAGTCACAATAAGGAACAAGTACCCATTACCTCGTATTTATGACTTGTTTAATCAGTTAAAAGGTGCCACTGTATTTTCAAAGATTGATCTTCGTTCTGGTTACTGTCAGCTATGGGTGAAAATGTCAGATGTGCATAAGACAACCTTTAGAACTAGGTACGGGCACTATGAGTTTCTTGTGATGCCGTTTGGTTTGACAAATGCACCTGCGGTATTTATGGATTTAATGAATAGAGTTTTTAGACTGTATCTAGATATATTTGTTGTGGTTTTTATTGATGATATTCTGGTATACTCTCGAGATGAAAACAAACATGTTGATTATTTGAGAATTGTGCTGCAAACTCTGCGTGAGAAACAACTGTACGCCAAATTCAGTAAATGTGAATTTTGTCTCCGGGAAGTTGGATTCCTTTGACATATAGTATTTGTTGAAGGCATCAGAGTGGACCCGAATAAAATTTCAGCAATTGTTAACTGGAAACCACCGGAAAATGTGTCTAAAGTTAGAAGTTTTCTAGGACTAGCTGGATATTATCGGAGATTTTTAAAAGGATTTTCTATGATAACTTCTCTGATAACTCGTTTGTTGCAGAAAGATGTGAAATTTGAATGGACTGATAAATGTCAGCAAAGTTTTGACAGATTGAAAGCTTTAATGACTGAAGCACCCGTACTAGTTCAACTTGAATCGGGTAAAGAATTTGTAATTTACAGTGTTGCATCATTAAATGGTTTGGGTTGTGTTTTAATGCAATAAGGTAAACTAATAGCCTATGCTTCTAGACAGCTAAAGCCACATGAAAGGAATTACCCGATACATGATTTAGAATTGGTAGCCATTGTGTTTACGTTGAAAATTTGGTGACATTACTTGTTCGGTGAAAGGTTTCATATATTCACTGATCACAAGATTTTAAAGTATCTGATGTCACAAAAAGACTTGAACTTGAGACAGCGCAGGTGGCTTGAATTATTGAAATCTTATGATGTAGTTATCGATTATCATCCGAGAAAAGCCAATATAGTTGCAGATGCTCTGAGCAGAAAGTCTCTGTTTGTTTTGTGAGCAATGAATACCGAATTGTCGTTGTCTGATGATGGTTTAATTCTAGCTGAATTAAAAGTCAAACTGACGTTTCTGCAGTAGATTTGTGAAGCTCAGAAAAATGATGATGAATTACAAGCTAAAAGGGTACAATCTGAGGCAGAATATGTGTACCGAAGAATTTAAAACTTGTATAGAAGATTTTAAATGAAGCTCATAATGGTACTATGATTGTTCATCCGGGAAGTAACAAAATGTACAATGATTTGAAAAAGATGTATTGGTGGCCGGGAATGAAACGAGATATTTCTGAATTTGTATCTAAATGCTTGATATGTCAGCAAGTTAAAGCTGAACATCAAATGCCTTTGGGATTATTGTAGTCGGTTACGATACATGAGTAGAAATAGGAAATAATTACTATGGACTTTGTGTCAAGGTTACCTCTATTTCTGAAAAAGAAAGATGTCATTTGGGTAATCGTTGACCGTTTAACGAAGTCCGCACACTTTTTTCCGGTACATATGGATTTCTCCCTAGACAAATTGGTTGAATTATATGTTTCTGAGATTGTCAGACTGCATGGAGTGCCGGTCTCCATTATTTTAGACAGAGGTCCTCAGTTTACATCTCGATTCTGGAATAAGTTGTAAGAAGCTCTAGGTATGCAATTACATTTCAGTATCGTATTCCATCTTCAGACTGATGGTCAATTTGAATGTGTAATATAGATTTTAGAATATATGCTTTGGTGTTGTATTTTGGAATTCAAAGGTAACTGGGAAAAGTATATGCCTTTAGTTGAATTTGCATACAATAATAACTATCAGTCAAGCATTAAAATGGCATCGTACGAGGCTCTGTATGGTCATAAATGTAGAACTTTGTTGTATTGGGCTGAGCTTAGTGAGAAAAAGATACACGGAAATGACTTAGCCTGTGAGACTGAAGAAAATGTGAAAGTGATTCGGAATAGCTTAAAAGCAGCCTCTGATCGTCAAAAGTCGTATGCTGATCTTAAACGAAAAGAAATAGAATTTCAGGTTGGTGATAAGATATTCTTGAAAGTATCAAATTAGAATAAAGTTCTTCGGTTTGGTCGTAAAAGAAAATTGAGTCCACAATAAGATTACTAAAAGAATCAGACCTGTTGCATATCGATTAGCATTACCACTAAAGCTTGACAAAATTCATAATGTTTTCCACGTGTCTATATTGCAACGGTACCAGTCAAACCTTTCATATGTTATTTTTCCGATAGAAGTTGAGATTCAGCCTAACATGACTTACAATGAGGAACCGATCAAAATACTGGCACGTGAGACGAAAGAGTTAAGAAATAAAAAGGTAGTTTTAGTAAAAGTTCTTTGGCAACAACACGGGATAGAAGAAGCTACCTGGGAACTTGGGGAAACAATGAGAAAGCAATATCTAAACCTCTTTACTGGTAAGATTTTCGAGGGTAAAAATTTTTTAAAGGGGGAGAGTTGTAACAGCCCATTTTCAGTGAAACCGAAAAGTAGTTTCGGGACCACAAATCCGAGTCAGAAAGAAAATTTATTTTAATATTATTGCATGGTCTGCATTATGATAAGAAAGACGTATGAAAATTTTGATAAGAAAATTTTACCGATTTCATGTTTAATTATTAGTAAGGACTAAATTGCATGAAATGCAAAGGTTGAATTCTAGTAGCTAGAGGTCCTTATAAGGCAAATAGACCATTAAGAGAAGTTAGTAGATATTTATGATGATTCATCCATGGAAATTTAAGAAAAAAAGGGACTAAATTAGAAAGTGGAAAAATAAAATATGATAATTAAATTAAAAGTCAAAATATCATTTTATATCATCATTTTCTCCAAAAATTTTATATGGAAACCCTAGCTAAGAGAGAGAACTTCAAGCAAGCTTAATTGGGTAAGTAATCATGTTCCGTTTTTAGTAATTTTTACATTTCCGACATCGTAGTAACCTAATCTATCTATTTTGGGGATCAATTTGCAAAGTTATGAAAGTATTAAATTTTTTCCATGAATGATTATGCTGAAAATTTGAAATTTATGGAAGAAAATGAAAGGTTGTTGATAGATAAACAACTTTTGTAAAGGAAATTTTCATGAAATTGTGATTTATGGACTAAATTGAAAAGATGTAAAATTCATAGAAAATTTTTGATTTTTGTGAAATACATGGACTATTATTGTTATATGAAAAATTTGGCTAGGCTTGGAATAAGGATTAAATTGCATGAATTTCATTTTCCGAGCCTAAAGTTGAAATTGAAATTAATTAAAAGTATAGGGGCAAAATGATATTTTTGCCTAAAATTTGAATTTGATTGAATTGAATATGAATTTCATTAAATTGAATTAAATTTACATGTATAGATCCGAATAGACCTAGTACGGAATTGGATCGAGGAAAACAAAAAGTATCGAATTAGTAGATTCTCGTATACGAACAAGTGTCGAGGTAAGTTCGTGTAACTAAATTGTGTACATTTATATGTTTAAATTAAATTTTGTAGGTGAAAGGCAAATTGGGTGAGAAAAGTGTCCTGAAAATTACCTATTTTTCGTCCACACGGGCAGAGACACGGGCGTGTGTCTCAGCCGTGTGTGACACACAGCTATGCGCACGAGAGTGTGGTTTGGCCGTGTGTCCCCTGCACTTAATTTTCAAAAATTAAATTGTCCACACGGCCTAGCATACAGGCGTGCGACTGGGCGTGTGACCCAAGTTAGAGAGTTACACGGGTACGAACACGGGCTGGGACACGGCTGTGTGCCTCACATCTAATGCTCACACGGCCTAGGACACTGGCGTGTCACTTGGCCGTGTGAGCCATACGACCTGGCCACTTAGGCATGTATCCCCTACACCTAAGAAGAATTTTGAAATTTCACGAAAAATTCTCTGAGTTCCCGATCTAGTCCCGACTTGTTACTAATGCATAAATTGGGTCTCGAGGGCCCATATATGAGACATTATGATTGAATAGGTTAGATTTTGGATATTAATAGTAAATGTTACGATTTAATTATATTTGATATGTAATCTCCGGTAATGCTCCGTAACCCTGTTCCGGCGACGAATATGAGTTAGGGGTGTTACACGAGTTATTTGAGTTAATCAAGTTATTTGGATAAACTCGAATAAAAAATTAAGTTTTTTGGTTTAACTCGAATATGAATTACACAATTCGAGTTATCCGAAAATCATAATAAGAAAAGACAAAACTACGTCATTTTGATAAATGTTTACTTTTTTAAAAGTTAAAATTCAAAATAATTAAGTTAAAACGCAAAACTCCGTCGTTTTGATAAATGTTTACCCATTAAGTTAAAAGGCAAAATCATTATATTGTTCATGTAGTTAAATAATCTTATACTTCGTCTACTAGTTAAATAATCAGTCCATCTAAACACAAAATTAAGTATAAATAATAGGATTCGTTAACTTGACTCGATTTGATTCGAAATTTTTTGACTCAATTCGGTTCGATTCGAAAAATTCAAATTGAGTTCGGTTGCTAAAATAGAATTTGTCAACTCGACTAACTCGAAAATTTTTACTCGATTCAACTCGACTCGATCGAATACTGACCTCTAATCAAAAGGATCATTATTATCAAACCAATCATCACCATCCGCATCGGTCTCAATCACCATTGGATGTAGTTGTAAACGGAGACCCAGGTTAAGGTTCTCTGACGGAGGTTGAGCATTAAGATTGATGTCGATACCATGTACAGTCGATCGCCTATTAACATTCGCTTTCAGAACCACCGTACACAGATCTTGAACTCCAAGTTCTTCACCTAATGAAATGAAATCTTCAATTGGCTCCACATCAGCTAACTCATCAAACAACTGAATCAGATTAGTTTAGAGGCTCCAATCTCGGCAATAAAGTGCAACCATTGTCTCCACGTCTTCATCATCTACAAGTTCCATCTCGGTGAATTTGATGGGATCTGTCGAAACTGGAAATTTGTAGAATAGTTTTGAGATCCTCCTCCCACAACGTCTAACAATTTTTGCATCAATCCTTTTGTGATAGCCCGAAATAGGGCTTAATCAGAATAGTGGTTTCGTAACCATAAATCCGAAGTGAAATAGTTTAATTTTATAAATTTTTATTAATTACCAATTGATTGAAATATTGTATGAAAATATAGATAGGAAATTTTAATGATTTAGTGCCTAATTGAATTTTTAGGACTAAATTGAGAAAAATGCAAAGTGTGACTAATTAGTGATTAAAGGACTTAATTGAATTATTGCATGAAATTGGAAGTTTTTATGTGGCAAATATACCTTAAATTAGTGTTATGGACACATAAGGGTAATTCTAGAAAAATATCTAAGTAAGTGGGTCAAGGGCATTTTTGTCAAAATTGAATAAAAGACAAAATAAGATGAAAAAAAGTGTTTATCTTCTTCAAAAATTAAAGAGCTTGCTGCTGAAAATTTCATGTCCCAATATCTAGGGTTCTTGATTTTTCTAAGCTCAATTGTAAGTGATTTCTTGCCCCGTTTTTAATTATTTTCATATTTTTATGCTTATTGAAGCTTAAATTTCATGTTTCTACCATTTATTTTAAATGGAATTAAAGTTTAAAAATTAACCCATTCATGATATAGTTGTAATTTGATGAGTGATGATAGATAGTGAATGTTTGAAGTGCTAATTACGAGTTTTACTAGATGAATTTCGATAAAAATGTTGAAAAAGAACTAAATTGTGAAAGATAGTAAAGTGTGCATAAAGTTGTGATGTTTTGAAATTGAGGGCTGTTATGAGCATGAAATATGATTTAGTGAGGTTTGAAATTTAAGAAATTTAGTGAAATTTATTTTTACGAGCTTTGGGACGAAAGTGTAATTTTTAAAAAGTTATGGGAAAAAATGTAAATTTGCCAAAATATTGTGTATCAATTGTATTTGAATGGAATGTTGATAAAATATATTAAATTGTGTTAATATAGATCAAGAAAGAAGAAATAGTGGAAGTGATCGGGGAACAGAGAAGATTATCGACTAATTTACGAAAATAGTCGTTTTGCATCCGAGGTCAGTTACGTGTAAATAATAGTAATATATTTTTATAAATTGTGAATTATATTTGATATGTGAATTAATATTGAATGTGGAAGGAAAATTGTTCATGAATTATTCAAGTGATAAAGTGTTTAAAATAAAGTGTTAAGTGTAAATTCCCGGTTGAACTTAGGAATAGAAGTGGATACAAGTGACATGTCACTAGAGACCAGTGTTACAGTGTTACAGTGTTACACTGAGTCCCGGGTGTTGGGTGATCTAGCATGTGCTGTAGACACCTGACAGCTTGTGTGAGCAGGCCCGTGGACATTTCCAGTGTTATTGATCAGTGGTAGCTTCGGCTACATTTCAGTGGTAGCTACGGCTACATTTTAGTGGTAGCTACGGCTACATATCAGTGGTAGCTTCGGCTACATATCAGTGTGGCACTTATGTGCTAATTCTCTACATATCCGTGTATATTCCGAGTGTTCAATGGGATTAATAATGAGTTAAAGTGAACATGAAATGAAGTGTGTATGCAGGTACATTTGAAAGAATGAGCATATGTGATAAATGTTAAGTGTGTAAATGTATGTGCAAGTGAATTAGTAAGATTGTGCATGTGTAAGTGATTGAAATTGCTAAAAAAATGTATTGATTAGTTATTTGTTAAAAATGTTAATTATTAGATGAGTACTTATTGTTTACATGTAACTTATTAAGCTATTAGTAGCTTACACCTTTCTTTTTTTCCTTTGTTTTATAGTGTTTTGAACTTGCCCGAATTGGGGATCGTCAGAGCCTCGTATCACACTATTAACAAACTTCTCGATATTATGTGATTTCAAAACTTTTAAAGTTATGGCATGTATAGAGACTTAGGCCTCGTTCTTTATCACGTTTTAGAAGGACTTTTGGCTGAAAAAGTCCTTTTCCCTTAAAAGGAATGAAGAAAGCCTCCTTTTCTTCAGAAAATTTCACCATCTCTAAAGGACTTCTCTCCAGATGAGCTAAAAATTTATCCTTTTCTTCATCCAAAAGTGCTTTTGGCTGAAAATTGACCAAATTTACCTGTCGTCTTCTCCCACAAACTTTCTTTCCCCTCCTCTGCTAGTTCTTTGGAACTGTCTTCTCCCACAAACGTGCTGTTGGCTGAAAAGAATAGAAATTTGATTTCTCATTCAGGATAGCTGCTACTGCTTTGAGGCAACCCTCCAGTGCTTAAAAGCTTAAAAGATACCCAGGAGAAGGTACGTTACATAGCTGTTTTTGATGCCCTAAAAATTGATTATATTGATTCTTTCGTTTTTTCCTCATCTTTTTTATTCGTTGACCTTTCTTGGTCGGCTCATTGATTTCAATTATTTGAGCTCTTAGAGTTGGATATTTTTAGATGCAAACTTGACCTGCCTAGCTCTTCAATGTTTTCGGTGATTTGTTGCATAATTTATGTCTAAGATTAAGATCGTGTTTTGTCGATTTGATTTAGTTTTTGCGTTTTCTTGTTCTGAAATTATGACTAGTGAAGCTTCATCTTCTTTTTTTTTAAGATGTAATTCCCTTTGATTGAACTTGCATTTCCTACCCATCTTGAGATGTAGGCCCATTAGTAGTATTTTGGATATGCCTATTGGTCATAAAATCATTGGCTTATTGTTTCATAGTGGAAATCAGCTTTTATGTTTGTATTATGTATGCCTGACAGTTACGAATCTAGAATTGAAATGTTCATGTCATTGATATGTCTCGAGAATTCCACACTTGCTGTGGCTGATTCAGTTGGTTAATTTTGTGAGCCGTAAGCATGAAATATTACGTCTGGTGCTTATTGCTTTAAGAATACTGAATAGGTGTAGAGTTTTGTACTTTTTGTGTGGAAGTACATGTTTGCTATTATCACATGATCCATGATTTATCAAACTTCTGATCCTAGATGACTGTGCATTATGAAATGCATCAGCCTGTAGATTGTTGTCTCTCAACAAGTTTGACTAATGCATTGCTGCCCAGGCTATTTGTGTCTTTGTTTTGGAACATTCGAAAAGTTCTCATTATCCTAATCAGTTCTTGTTTGACTATGTATTTGGCTTTTTGAAATATTTTGACAGGCATTTTTGGCATTACAAAAGTTCAAAAGTCATCAGCTATCTTTTATCTTAAACTATAATCTTGTATTCTTTTTTCCTTGGATATTACAGTTAATGTTTGCCTGTTTTTCTGGTCAAATTTACTTGCTAGTGCTGATTGTTTTTGAAACCAATAGTACTCTTATTTGTTGCATTTATTTAATTCCTTGCTGTTGGTTGCATTACTACCAAGGCTGCCTGACATTTTCATACATGTGTTCCAATTTCTCCTTTTCTTTTCTTTCAAGTTCTGGACCTAAGTGTAAGTTCCTACAAGAGGAACAAGCAGATCCTTCCACAGACCACTCATAATCTTCTGTTGGAACGGCGACTTATACCACCGCCCTCATCTTTAATGGTTGTTTCTCTATTTTCCTATCAAAACTAATATAAATGTCTGCATTATTCAATCCCTGATAAGTTACCAGTCAACTGTGGCCTCTCTCAAACCAGTTTGAAACAACTCATTCTTATTTTCATCAATCCAGCTACTGTTTCATCCAAACTCTGTAATTCACACTTCTTTTCCTCTAAAGTCCTTTGTTTTCCTGGCAAGAATTTTTGTTAACTCTTCTCCAACATCTCTCCCCATCCTTTTCAGCTCAAAACTAGCTAAGGCAAAACCAAAACCTTTATTTTAAGCTTTTTGTACTATTTTCTCTAATGTTTTCAAAAGTCTAACCTGATTTTTGTTGTGTTTGTTGGTGGAATGGGGCAGAGACTTATGTTTGGGCCATGGTTTTTTTTTTGTTTGTTTGCCGTATGTTTTCTAAATAATAGTTCAATTTGATGTTTTAAAAAAAGAAAAAAAATCTTACCTTCTTATTGTTTTTTTTTAATTTTACAGAAATATTTTCTTGGATTTATTTGCTTGTAGATTGTGTTGTGGTGTTTTTGAAAAAGTGTTAGACAGTATAAAACAAAGGTTAGATTCGGATATAAAAATATTATGTTTGATCTGTTTAGAAAAATATATTTTATTTCTTGTTTAAGTTTATTTTTTAAATTTAAATTTTGAACTTTAATAAGTAGTTAAACTAATGTTTAAATCTAATTATATCTAACAATATGATAGCTTTGGCCTTAGAGATGTAACTGAATTACCCAACTTTGGATTGCGAATTTATTGATAAATGATTGATTTGGTTTAATTTATTGATAAATAAATGGATTGATTTGGTACAATATCTTTTGTAAATGACACATTTGGTATAATAATGAATTTATTGATAAAATTAATAGTTAGTACAATATCTTTTGTAAATGATTGATTTTGTTTATTTTATTTCTCCTTGACTATTTTCAGCTTATTCTCAATCAACCTATTCTAGAATTCTTTGGTTCTTAGACTTGACAAAGTAAATCCCAGGTTTGTGAGCTTATTACGTTTCTTTTATTGCTTCTGCCTTGGATTCTAAATATTTGGATGCAGTTAACATTGATGTATCAATTGCAAAATTCTATTTATCTTTTTTTCCTAAAGAAATGAACTTTACCTCTATAGACAATGGGAGCTAGCTGTGTTATTGCTGTTAGGCTAATTTTTGAAGTTTCATTGGACATTGGCAATATAATAAAGACATATAACATTTACTGTCGGGTCTATTTTTTGGTAAAATTAATATTAGAGGAAAGTATTTTGATACACATGTAAACAAATATACTTATGTGACATTTGATTTTCTTGATTGTTTTACTGGCTGAAACGAATCTGTTGGTATACACAATAGATGAGTACTTCGGCGGTTGAAGTTAGTAGTGAAAAGGTGAAAGCAATGTGGGATAAGAGATTGACAGAAAATTTTTGTGATATTTGTATTAAAGAGATATTGAAAGGCAATAGGCTTGGTACTCATTTCACAAAAGTGGATGGTTGAAAATAATGACCAACTTTGAGAAAGAAACGGGAAAGGGTTTTTCACAAAGACAACTTAAAAATAGGTGGGATGCCCTAAAAAAGAATGGAAAGCTTGGAAGAAACTTAAAGGCGAAGATACTGGTATAGGGTGGAATCCTATAAAAAGAACCGTTGATGCATCGGATGATTGGTGGGAGAGTAGGCTACAGGTACATTAATAATTCTGAATATTTTTTTTTCTTATTTATGAGGTTATTGATAATTGCTATTATTAAACTATCATTTTAAATGTAGGTTGTGCTTGAAGCTCAAAATTTTCGTACTTCGGGCATTGATCCCGAATTCGAAGGGAAGTTGGATCAAATGTTCATGGGGATAGTTGCAACAGGTGATAAAGCATGGGCACCTTCTTCTGGTACACTCCGGACTGATTTTTTTGAGGATGTTATCAACGAAATACCTGAAGAGAATGAAGAAGAAAATATGAGAAATGATGTTCACATTTTAAATGATGTTCACATTTCAAATGATGTTCAAATTGATGGGAACGGTCAAAAAAGGAAAAAACCCTGAGATATCAAGTTCACATTTTAAAACTGGAAGAAAGAAATCCTCAAAGCAAATTGGAGGGGCTGCAAGATTGTCCAGTCAAATAGAAAAATTATGCAATGCAGCTGACAATATGAGTCAAGCCACATCTAGTTTGACTCCTGTTATGGATCCATGTGGTATTCCACAAGCAGTCAAAGTGCTTGACAGCATGTTGGAAGAAGTTCCAGAAGCTAGTCCGCTATACTTTTTCGCACTTAAATTATTGCTCAATAAGGACAAGCGAATTATGTTTTTATCAATTAATCCCAAGATTAGAACTTTGTGGCTTAAGTCAGAAATAGAGGATAGTTGAACATTTTCTGATCTTCTAGGGTTCAGAGATATCTATTATGTGACTAAACAATAATGCTAAACTAGTTTTATCAATAGTTATTTATGTTTGGTTTTTGGATATTGAATTTATGTTCTACTTATTTATGTGTAATCTAGTTTTATTAATAGTTGTTTATGTCTGGTCTTTGGATATTGAATTTATGTTCTACTTATTTATACTAAATTAGTTTTATCAATAGTTGTTTATAAATGATTTTGTATATAAAATTTATTCACAGGTGATGAGTATAGTTGAGAATTACAACGGTGATGAAAATGATGATGAAAGTGAAAAGAAAGAGATTTTACAACGCATGGAATGTTTTAATCGATTATTTGTTGCTGCATCTTCTTCCGTGCAATTATATTACGAGAAGTATATATTGAGGCAACCATGCATGGATTCAAAACAGTCAGGTAAGACATGGATCCGAGAGATCCTCGACGGTCATGAATCACGTTGTATGATTAATTTTAGGATGTCTAAAATGGTATTCACAAGTTTGTTGAGAGTTTTGGAGACAAGATACAACTTGAAAACTTCAAGAAACATATCTTCTAGTGAAATGTTGGGAATTTTTTTATACATCTTGGGCACCGGCGCAAAAGGATCCCAATATCGAGAAATATTTCAGAGGTCTGGATCAACAATAAGTCGACACTTTGCAATTGTGCTTGAGAAAGTTTCAAGGATGGCCACTGATCTAATTGCACCCGAAGATCCTTTTTTTAGCTCAATACCCGAACAAATACGTAATGATTCTAGATATATGCCGCATTTTAAGGTTAAAATTTAATTTTATATTATTATATTTTAATATATTTGGTTGAATAAAAATATGCATGAGAGTAATATGATTATTTGTTCAGGATTGCATTGGTGCAATTGATGGTACTCACATTGCCGCTATTCTTCCACCAAATGAACAAATTCCCTACATTGGAAGAAAAGGTATCCCGACTCAAAATGTTATGGTAGTATGTGATTTTAAAATGTGTTTGACCTTTGTCATGGCTGGATGGGAAGGATCGACACATGACACTAGAATATTTCTTGATACAATTTGAGATCCGAAATACAAATTTCCGCATCCACCAAATGGTTAGATATTTTTTTATGTGATTTTTTAAATAATAAAGTATAAGTTCTTTAATTGATAATTTTAATAAAGTAATATGATTAATTGTTTGTTATATTATGACTTGTAGGAAAATATTATCTTGTTGATTCTGGATATCCTCAAATGAAATGTTATCTTGGACCATATAGAGGTCAGCGATATCATTTACCTGACTTTCGTAGAGGTAGACCGGTATCTAGTAAAGAAGAGGTATTCAATCATTCACAATCATCATTACGTAGCGTGATTGAACGAACTTTTGGTGTTTTGAAAAAAAATGGGCCATTTAAGGGATATGTCAAGTTATAGTTTTGAGAAGCAAACGATGATCGTTGTTGCTACAATGACGATACACAATTTTATCTGAAAACATGTCGGTCAAAATGATGCGGATTTTATGGAATACGAAGATATTAACTGGGCATATGAGAATATTATTGATTCAGAAAATGCGCATGGTCGAGAAAGTGATGATGACGATGACAACGATGATGATGGTGATGATGACGGTGAATTAAACAATTCAAGTGGTTTTGAAATGAAATTAACAAGAGATGCTATAGCTTCTAGTTTAATGAATTCACTTTAAATTGTAAATGCTATTGTAAAATTTTTAGTATTTATATTTGGTATATAAATATTATCCCTTTTTAAAACTTTAATCCAAATATATGTAATATTTTAATTCGTTAGGTTTATGTTTTCTATGTTATGTTAGTATATAATATGAGTTATATATTCAAATACATTTTAAAATAAAATAATACAAATGTGTTAAAAGCATTAATTAAAAATAAAAAATAATTTTTATAATAATACAATCGTGTCAATATCTAATTACAAAAATTTAATTTTTATAATTAAATATTTAAATATAGTTTATATATTCTAATTAAATTTTATAAATTGTTGTCATTAATATTAATTACTTAGAAATATTTAAAATTAATATTATATATTAAAATATTAACAATAAGTTATAATAAATTATTTTTTTATATTTTTGCTAAAATATCATAATATTAACTAATTTAAACATTATTTAATATTTGTTATTTTATAATATCATGTCTAAAATGGACATTTTATTCTTCAAAAACACTTTTTGATAGCAATGCCAAACACTCAAATTTCTCAAAACACTTCTCAAAAGCACTTTTTAAAAGCAATAAAGAACTGGCCCTTACTCATTTTGAGTATGTTCATATGATATGGCTAAAGATTACCTATTGAAATGGTTAGTAAAGAATATGTTTTGGTGTTATGTATGCTTAAATGGTAACTGAAACAAAGAAACTATAAAAGAGTAAAATTTTTGCAAAGAAGCAGTTTTTGGACAACAGCAGTGACGTGAATTTGAAAAATCACCAAAAATATTAGAAATGGAATAGAGAGTGAATGATATATAGAGCTAAAGCTTATCAAGTCTATTTTTACATGAAAGAAACGGTGTAGGCAAAGAAATTTTATATTTTGAGATATTTAAATTTTAGTTAGACAGGGTCAGAATGGTTTTTGAAGTCCCCTGTTCTAAATTTAAAAAATCATTAAAAATTTTACAGAAAGAATTATGAGTTATAATTTATATGTATAGATTCCTTAGTGAGTCTATTTTCTATAAAAATAAGAAGAAACACCATATAAAGTCTGTACAGTGAGATAATTTATTTTTAGTGAGTGGTGGTCAGAACCATCAGTCAGTGAAACAGGGGAGTCTTCAATGAATAAACTGTACTAATTCGCTAAACCAATAATTCTAAAAAATTTATTGTAAGAATATATATGAGTCTAGTTTCAGGAAAAAGTTTACGGATTTAAATTTCGAGTTTCATAACTCAAATTATAATTAAATTAGTGATAGCAGCGCAGGTGGACAGTTTTGTTGTGAATAGTGAAATTAATTTTAAAAGTAAATTTTTATGCTCCGAACTAGTAAGTTAAGTTAGATGACACATCGTGCTTGACTTCGGCAATGGTCTCGGGTAAGGGGTGTTACACCTTTCTTTCATACCATCAACCAAAACAATTCTATTAAATCTCATTGCTATTGGTTGGCGACATTCAAATATACATCTAACTATTGTTGTCAAAATTACTTCATCGGAATAAACGCATACGAAAAATTGACAATCCATTTTCAATACTAAATATGCAAAATTAATTAAATTTCTCAATATTTTATTTGAAAAAAATACTGAAAAAAATTAAAATTCATATATACTAACCTTGCATATTCTTCTTTGTTTTCACTTCTTTTACATTCAAAATTTTTCCTCTTTTCCTCTTATCTTCAAAACCGTTCAAAATACATTGCTTAAATAGGGGTTCAGCACTGGGTGCCGCCTTTTAGCCACCCTCCACTGGGTGCCACTTGTCAAGTACCCTCCACTGGTCCCGTCTCTCAATCACCCTCCACTTCTTTAACCCGTATTTTTACTCGATTTGACTCATGTATAAGGACAGAATACAGGTGTCACCTCTCTCACTCCCTCTATAATTAATATATATATATATATTACCCCATATCATTTTGTAATGATGTTTTGATGATCAAGTAAAAAAAAAAAAGTGGTGCCGCCTCCTCCATACCCTCCACCTTTAAAACTGTTGCAAACATACTATTTTGGTAAATAATGATATTGGTATATCATTTAGGTATTTGATTTTTATTTTTGTATTATCTATGTAAAAAAAACAGTCTAATTTCTATTTTTGAATAAATTTAAACTTTTATTGTATATTAATAACTAAAATTTTAAAGACACTTTTGTCTTTTAAAAATTTATATAATAAAACAATGTAAACCGCCATTAAAACGGATTAATCAGTTCAAATTGACAATCATTACATAAGTTGCTACCTATGCTAATGTTGTTGCTTTTTCTGAAAATTTTAGTGACTGGACAAATAAGGGGTGGTAGGCTCATTACTTTTTAATTATTAATTAAAAAACTTAGAAATTAAAAGAATATATATTGAAATTTATAAAAAATAAAAATTGAATATTAAATAAATATAAACATAAAAAATGTTAAAAGTTTAGAAATTAATTTTTTTTTTAAATTGATTAGTCAACTCTTAGTGAAAAGGCATTTATTGATCAGTAACTCTCATTCAGTTAATTGACCTAATCCACTTTAGGTTGAGCTTAAGCTTAGATTTTTCAATTTTAGATCAACATGTTTTATTATTAAAATTAATATAAAATATAAAAAATAATTATAATTATATATTTTTATAATTAAATTCAAATAAAAATGTATTTAAAATGGAGGATAATATACACTTAATTTAGCTTGAATTCATCTCTTTCTGATTGTTGCAACAATAACGATGATAGTTAAAGTAAAGTTCAATTGACACTTATTATTTTCTTTTATAGGTGTCGTGATTAATTTAAAAATAGATAAATTTCAAAATTATATACAAACTTTAGCTTAATGTGTAATTTTATACATGGATTTTAATTTCAAGTAATTTTATACATGAAATTTTGATTTGATTCAATTATCATACAATATGTTGAGAAACGTCAATGATCGTAGTTAACTAGTGATACGCGGATGATGAGCACAAGAGAAACAAGGTAGAGGAGAAAAGGCGATAGCTAGGGCACGAAAAAGAGAAAAGAAAATAACCGGAAGTAACTTTCATTAAAATGGTAAAAAAGTATATTTTAAATTATAATTATAATATATTTATACATTAACAGTTTAGTCCCTAACCAATTAACAGTTTCTAGTTAGATTACAAACTAAAATACTAACTAACCAGTGACTATCAACTAGCCTTTCAACAAAACAATTATTAACATAATTATTGATATAATTTTATTTTATGTTACATATTGTATATATAAATAATTATATTTATTTAATATAAGAATAAATTAATGTATTTATTTATTTTAATTATGTATGATTGAATCAAAATTATGAATATGATTTTTTTATAAAAAAACAACTTGAATATCATGAGGGTTTTTTACAAAATTATTATAAAAAAATAAAAAACAACCAAAATATTATAACTTTTTTTATTTACCAAAATATTATAATTTTTTATTTACCAAAAAAAAAACAAAAAACAGAAAAAAAAACCTGCACCAAATTGACAACACCCTGGTCAGGCCAAGGTGATTGGCGGCACCAAAGGTGCCAAACTCATTGGCGGCACCTAGCTTATAATAGGGCCGGTCGGTGGTTGGGGGAGAAGGAGGGGAAAGAAAGAAAGAAAGGAGAGGAAAGAAAGAAAAAGAAGGAAAGAAAAGGAAAGGAGAAGAGAAAAAAAGAAAGAAAGAAGAAGAAGAGGAAAGGAGAGGAAAAAAGAAAGAAAAAGAAGGAAAGAAAAGGAAAGGAGAAGAGAAAAAAAAAAGAAAGAAGAAGAAGAGGAAAGGAGAGGAAAAAAGAAAGAAAAAGAAGAAAAGAAAAGGAAAGGAGAAGAGAAAAGAAAAAAAAAAGAAGAAGAGGGAAGGAAGGAAGGAAAAAAAAAAGAAAAAAAGGTAATTTTTATTATAAATTTAATTTTTTTGTAATATTTGTGTGTTAAAAATTTATGTTATGTAATGTACATTATACGTATTTTATTATTTTATTTAGCATATATATTTTATGAAATACATTTAGAATGAAAAATTCGGGCAAATTACTAAAAAAAGCCCTATTTTTTTAAAATTTACCGAAATGGGCCCGGTATTTTGTTATTTACTGGAATGGGTCATTTTCTCGAAATCGCGTCCACGTCAGCGCGATGTCAAGGGACGTGTCAGAACATCGCGTCCACGTCAACGCGCTTTGCTTACGTGGACACAAATCGCACCTACGAGGACGCGATTTGCTGATGTGGATGAACAGTTTATGTTTTTTAGCTTGGAAAACTTTGAAAGGCCATAAATTTTGGCTCGGTTGTTCGATTAAGACGATTTTTTTTATTTCGAATAACTTTTCGAGATCTACGTGCTGACAAACAACCAAAGGCGGTTTGCCGCAGTTTTCGTCGAAAAAGATCCTTTTTTGCCCCTAAATTTCGATTTTTTCGGTTTAAAATTGAATTTTGAAACATTCAAATCATTATTTTCCTTATTTATTTGAAGTAAACACCGTATTTTTTTTACAGAATTGTTGTATTATTTTTTCTGATTTGACACGTGTATGGAATAGGTCCGATAAATCGTTAGAACGTAAGTAATATAATTAAGATAATAACAGTATTTCTATAATATGTCAATTAATTAGTTTAGCTTAGTTGGTTAAGATGCTTGCTCTTTTCTCTTAGTACCTTGGTTCAAATCTTGTTGGTAACAATTTTGAATCTTTTTTGTACTTGTTGCTATTGATGTAATATTGAAGAGTTAATTGATTAAAAAAATAAATACAAGTACAAAAAGATTCAAAATTTATTTTTTCAAAATACTAAAAAAGCCCTATATATCGAAATGTGCCCGATATTTTATTTTTTTGACCGTTGGGTACTGTTCACGCGCGGGCTGAAATCGCATCCACGTCAGCGCGAGATGCTGACATGGAAGGAAATCGCGTCCTTGAGAGCGCGATTTCCTTCCACGTCAGTATCTTGCGCTGACGTGGACGCGATTTCCTGACATCGCGCTGACGTGGACGCGATTTTCAGGAAAAGGACCATTCCGGTAAATAATTAAAAAATGGTTCCATTTCGGTAATTTTTGAAAAAAAAGGCTTTTATTGGTAAATTGCCCGAAAAAGTTATGGTATGTACATTGTATGTTGATTAGGGATTTTTTTTATGAAATTTACTTAGGATGTTGAAATTAGTTGTTTTAGGAAAATAGTATTAAAAGTAAAATGATAAAGAAATATGTTTAAGAAAACATAAAACACGAAAAGAAAAAAATAGAAATTGTATATTTATCGAAAATAATAAAATGCGAAAAAAATTGTATATGTAATAAATTTCAAACACAATGCATTGAAATAATGTAAAATTATAAAATAAAAAATTATGATATTTTTTAAAATAATTAAATGCGGATAAAAAAATACGAACAAATGACCGAAGTACGAGTATTAGTAAATTTTTTAAAAATTCAGAAATAATTAATACAAATTATTAAAACAAAATGTACTGAAATAATATAAAATAATAAAATACGAATAAATGGCCGAAGTAAGATTTTTTAAAGGAATAAAATACGGAGAAAAAAATACGAATAAATGGCCGAAGTAAGATTTTTTTACTAACTTTTTTTTCAACTTGTTGGCATTGCAATGATTCGATTGATTGGAAGCGATAGACACATATCTGATGCGGCTAATAACGCGGTATGATTTATTATTTGTTAATCACGAGTTCTATTTATTTAAAAAGGATATACGCAGTATATACAAATAAATCATGTTATCGTAATATTTTTTGTAATTTAACACTAACAGGACTCGTTCCGAGTATTAAGGGGCCGTGTGAGTGTTTTAAAGAAAGCTCCGGATGCACGATTGATGCCGTACTTGGAGCTAGCCGGATTTGGGTCAGTAGCATTGATCTGGTCCTCCGACTTACACTTTGATTTATTATCTGCGCTAGTGGAGCGGTGGCGCCCGGAGACCCACACTTTTCATTTTCCATGTGGGGAGTGCACGGTGACCTTGGAGGATGTTGCATTGCAGCTTGGGCTCCCAATTGACGGGAGTCCCGTAACGGGAGTATCTTCATTTACCGATCCGACTGCACTTTGCTATCAGCTCCTAGGAGACTCGCCAGGGGACAGTGAGTCATATTTTTTCGGCATAAAATTGACATGGCTGAAAGCCAAAATTGGACAATTATCAGCGACTGCAACTGAAGGTGAGTTGATGTGTGCTGCTCGAGCGTACATCATGCATATGGTAGGGGCAGTACTCATGCCTGATGCAAACGGCGATAATGTGCATTTGATGTACTTGCCCCTGTTAGCTGATTTGTCCACTGCTAGGTCGTATAGCTAGGGTTCCGTCGTTCTAGCAATGTTGTATCGGGAGCTTTGTCGGTCGACAAACCCGAATGTTGTAGACATGGGCGGATGCCTCATACTACTGCAGTCTTGGGCGCTTTATCGGCTGCCGTTTTTGGCATCCGTTAGTCACCAACCATAAGTGTATCCACTGCTGAATAGGTGATAAAATATAAATTGTCATTATTTTGTAGTCATAATGTATTGACTAATGTTACCAACCCTAAACCCTATATTATTTTTTGTAGGTGGAGTGTTCATCCAGGCATTGGGAAGTCGTATGATGTCCCGATATACCGCCTCATGATTGAACAGCATGCCCGGAAAGGGGTAAGCTGCTATTCTAATATTCATGACATCTATTCTATTTCTATATCTTACTCACACGTTATGCCTCTAACTCGTTACAATGTTATTAATCATGCAGTTTATATGGATGCCATATCGTAGGTCAAAAATTACAAATGTTGTACCCTCGTCCGCATACGTTGATTCCCACATATGGTGCACTAACGCACCAATTATCAATTTCAATGTAGTCGAGTGGTATCACGAAGATCGGGTGCTACGACAGTTTGGTTGCATCCAACCTATCCCGGATCCGCCGTGCCAGGTGGGGGAAGTTCACGGCATGACTAAGAGAGGAAGATTTTAATTGGATTGGAGAATTAAGCATCGGAAATTTGTAGCACTGTGGAACGATCGATTGCGTCGAATACCTCAGATGGTTATGGCTACCGACCCGCAACCATCACTAGAGTATATTCAATGGTATTATAGTTGTGGGAAGCCATATATACTTGGAGGCCAGTCGACTGTAATCCCCCCGCACGTGCAGCAACTTGAGGGATCGGACGCAGCGGACCCGATGGATCCAGATCCGGTGGCATATTATTGTCCGCAACCAGCAGAGCTCGAGTAAGAAGCCCAGCCAGATCCCGAACAATCACAGTCAAATGTGGATTCACATGGCTATCGTCCGGATTTGGCGGGCGATGACTATTTTCTAAGCTTCGCCTACGACTTTGAACTGTTTGGATCCTACCCGCCGCAGTACAACATGCCCGGCCCGTCTGACCCGTATCCGCAGCATCATGGGACTCATTCCGGATCAAGTTCATCCGTGGCGAATGAGCCACAGGATTTTTCCTCTATGTTTGCCACACCCCCACCTGCGCCGAATGATGATGTTGGTCATCGCCCAGAACGTGATCGTCGACCTCCGAATAGGTATACCCTAGGACAACACCATCGAACCATCAATTTTAGGGGCTTAATACACTTTTTGTATAAATTTAATATTTCTAATTTATTATTTGCTTACTTCTGAAAATTTTTGTATAAATTTAATTATTCTATTTTTTCATTATATTAAAGCTGAATCCAATTATAAATGTCTCTATTGTCGATATAATTTTAATAATTCCTAATGCGCACATGGTATTTTATAACTTAATTTGGATACAATTTGGATACAATTTAAGCATAAACATAAGCCGAATAATAAAAATTATTTCAAATGAATTATACTTTTTATAACAATATACATAAAAATTTTACAGCATTAGGTCAATTCTGAACCGATCCGGACGACTGTCCAACATTAAAGTTTCGGTTAGGGCATTTATTCCGACTATGACCACTTAACCTGCATATTCCACAATGCTTTCCGTCAGATTTCTCCCTAATGTCCATCTCATTACGGATTCTGCTTGACTGCGGACGACCCCTTGGATTCCTCCGTAGCCCTCTGTGTAACAGCCCGATTTTGGGTCTAGATGGAACAGTGGTTTTGGGACCACAAATCCGACAAGGAAAAATTTATTTTAAAATTATGACATGGGTTGCATTATGATAAGAAGGTTGCATGAAAATACTGATATGGTAAAATAAGGAAATAAAGTGATAAAAAGGGTAATTGAGTTATGTCAACATTGGAAAGTATATTATGACATATTATTCAAGAAAGGATTAAATTGCAAAAGTGAAAAAAGTTTTGTTACCCAAGAGTAAATACTCAAAATTTGAGGGGTTAAAGTGTAAATATAAAAAATTTGAAGGACCAATAGTGTAAATATTTTAAGGATGGAATAATCTAGATACTAAGGAAGATGGATGAATTGGGACCAAATTGAATAGATGAAGAAATTATGAGGGACTAAATTGTAATTTTACCAAATTTAATGATGACTCAATGATGGAATTTTAAAATAACATAAAGGGCAAAATGGTCAATTAGAAAGAGAGAGAATTCTAGAAGGTAATGATGATGTTTGTGATATTTTTAATTAATTAATTAGTTAAATGTTATTTAATTAATATTTTATTAAGATTTTTAGTAATATTTTATTATTAAATGATTAATATAAAAGGGAGGAAAGATGATGAGAAATAATAATCTTTTTCATGCATCTCACGTTGAAGAGAAGAGAGGAAAGGAAGTTTTACTTTCTTTACAATTTGGTCCTTTTACAAAAAAATCACCATTTTCACTTAGAAATTAAAAGAATTTTCATATCCATCAAGAGAGAAAGATAACAAGGAGACTATGGGGAGCTAGAATATCAAGTTAGATTCAAGAAATAGAAGCTGGAGGAGAGAGAAAATCAAGTTAAAGATTGAAATCAATAGCACAAGGTAAGAACATCAAGATTTTTATGTACTTTTGAGTTTGATATTATTGGAAATAGCATGCAAAAGATGTTATAGTAGAGTTTTCTTATATAAAGTCTTATGTTCTTGATATATTAGTGAAGATAAATAAGTGAAAGTGATGAGAATTATTATAGAGAAAGGGAATAAAGAAGTTATAAACTTAGAAATTAACATGTTGCACTAAAATAGTTTTGGGCAGCAGCAGTAGGTTAACTTTGAAAAATCACCATAAATTGTGGAAACGAAATTAGAGGATGAAAAAAATATGAAATTAAATATTATTGAGTCTAGTTTCACATAGAAGAAACAGTGTAAGCAATGTAATTGTAAATTATGAGATATAATAGGTTATGTGAGATAATGTCAGAATGATTTCGGGTTCCCCTGTTCTGACTTTTTAAAATCATAAAAAATTGGAGAAAAATAATTAGAGGCTTAAATTTATATATTTAAATCCTTAATGAGTCTATTTTCAATTAAAACAAACGGTAACATCATTTGAATTCTGTATGAGGAGATAATTAAGTTTTAGTGAAGAAGGGTCAGAACTGTCAGACAGCAGAACAGGGATGAATTTAAAGAATAAACTGTACTTATTGGCTAAGCCAAAAATTCTGAAAATTTTATGGTAAGAATATATGTGAGTCTATTGTCATATAAAATTAACAGATATCAATTTTGAGTTCTGTAGCTCAAGATATAAATAATTTGGTGACTATGACTCAAGTGGACAGCTTTGAATGGATATAAATAAATGTGAAATTATAGATAATGTTACATATAAGCATGTTATATATATTAAGGATGTGGAATGGAGAGGAGGAGGAGGAAAATATATGATTATTCAACTAGCATGAGTTTTTATTAATAATGACCAATTTATATGTTTCAGGGACTAAATTGAACAAATGTGAAAATTTAAGGGTAAATTTGTAAAAATGTCAAAAAGTGATCAAATTGTATGAAATGAATTATTTTATTATTTAAATTAGTAAATTTAAGGAAATATTAATTTAGATCAAGATTGGATAGAAATTCGAGAAAAATAAAAAAATTTAAAAATGTCCCTGAATTTTGATATTTCTGCAATTTAGCCTGGTAAGTTCGTATGAACTATATTCTGTATAATTTTAATTAAAGTGAATGTTATTTGATGATGAATATTATATAGATATGTGTTTTATTATTGAAATTGAATTATTATTGGTAATATGTACAATTATTAGATGCAGTGAAATGATTATCGGAAGCTTGTTGGAGATATATCACATTATCTGTTGGTTCTATTTGTAATTTTGGATGAATTGATTCTGGTTATAATGGCGTGTATAAGTTAAATTGGTTAACGTTAGCTCATTAATGTTTTGATTTTGATTGGTTATAAATATGAATGTTAGATAAAAATGAAATGTCTGAAAGTTAATTAGTAAACTCCGGTAATGCCTCGTACCCTATTTCGGTGTCGAATACGGTAAGGGGTGTTACACTCTGTCTGGGAGAAGCTCGAAAGTCGTCGACAGCACCTCCCACGTATATAAATCAGGCAGGACGGGGAACTCATTCTCCCAGACACACAATGTGCGCTCCAGCGTGTACACATCATCGACATATTGTTCAGCATCAAGGTTGACTTTAGCACAAGCTGCCACGACATGCGCGCAGGGATAATGATATGTTTCAAACCTCCTGCACTAGTACTGTCTGTTCCGGAGATCAACTCCGTAGGACCTAGTTGGTATACCAGGTTGACGACTGATGGTCTCAGTAACTTGAAACGTTTTCAGTCGTCGTGTCGTGAATATATTTCCACGTTCATTGACCTCGCCAACTGACGGTTTGCGACCATTGCATCCCTGACATGTTCGACAAACACGTGTCCCGCCTGAATCTGGTCGACTTGCTGCTGACCCATTCTTGGCATCAAAGTAGCCAGCCTGTAGAAAGTAGCAGAAAATACCGATGCAATCGGAAGATGACGTGTTTTCAACAAGACAGCGTTGATCCCCTCGACTAAGTTTATGGTCATATGGCCATAACGAAAGCTCTCGTCAAAACTTTGAGCCCACTGCTACGGCTCCATTGTGCCCAATCATTATCAGAAAGATGTGTTTGTCTGTCCCTCCATGTCACTCTCAAGTCGGATCATTCTTTGCCGGAAAATATGTGGCTCTAACTCGTACGCTGTATACGTATTAAGGAAAAATAAGTTCTAGTAAGTCGATAACATCAAACATTACAACTTATATTGAAAATATAAGGTTATGATTTACCCATTGCCACGACTTGTCTCTTCCACTTTGCATTCTTATAATCTTTGTGGAAGTTAGCCGCAATGTGACGGATACAGTAAACGGATCTTCACGGCACACCGGAACGCCTAATAGCTACAATTAAACCCTACCATCTATCAGAGATGATGCAAATGTTATCGTTTCTAATAACATACTTCCGCAGATTTGTGAAGAAGAATTCCCAAGACTCCATGTTCTCTTTATCTACAATAGCAAATACTATTGGGAGCACGTTTCTGTTACCGTCTTGAGTAACTACAAGAAGTAGGATCTATGTATATTTTTCATACAGTCAGGTCTCATCCACCTGTACAAATGGCTTGCAGTGGGGAAATGCCCGCACACATGGATCGAATGTCCAGAACATCCGATGGAAAATCCTTTTTGCCGGCTGTAACTGGTCATCCGGGCCGTAATATGGCATTGTCTGCAACTCAATCACAATCCTCGGTATGTACTCCCGCATAGCAGCTATCCAACCTTGAAGATCGTTATACGATGAATCGTAATCCCCATACAGTTGCTCCATCGCCATCTGTTTAGCTATCCATGCCTTCCGATATGAGACTCGATACTAGAATCGTGCTTGCATTTCGGCAATCAGTACCGAAACTTTAATAGTCGGCATGTCCTTCACCATTGGCATGATACACGTATAGATAGTTTTTGAATCAAGTTTTCCATGATCTTCTGTCATACGTGTTAATGTGCATGTATGAGGACCAACAAATTTTCGTATCTCCCACATCTGAGAACTTCTAATGAATGCAGCTCGTACCCGCCAATTGCAGCCTTCTGCTGCCTTCCAACACTCTCCAACATATATTGTCAGAGTAGACACGGAGACTTTATAATCCACCGATATCTTCATGCTGTACCGTTTAATGGCATATATGCACTCTTCTTTACACTCGAATCTCTGGCCTATGAATAACTCCTCATCATCAGATGTTACGGCCAGCCCGTGAGAATGAACTATTTCAGGGTACTCCGAAAACTCAGCTACATACGCTGCGTCGGGGTCTATGAGCGACATGTGTGGCCCAGGATTATTGTGTATCAAAATACGCCGTATCTGCTCCCCGGTCGAAGAAGCGTTAATGCCTTCATCGTTGTTGACATTTTCATCGTCAATATCATCAGGTACATCGTCCACATCGGGATCATTGTCACTATCGACCTATTCATCCCAATGATCGCCACCACATTCTTCTTCGCTAGCACCTTCTTCTTCACCACCAACCATATCAACATCGGGTGTAATATTCAGGTCGATACCGATTCCACCCATAGTCGATTCACTATCAACGTATGATATTGGAGCCACCATCCATGGTTCTTCAGCTCCGTCTTCTTCATCAAATAAGTGATTCAGTGCATTCTTCTCACTCTCATTCCCACAGTAGAGATCGACCATTGTCTCCACGTCTTCGTCGTCTACAAGTTCCATTTCGACGAATTTGACCAGATTTGTCGAAACTGGAAACTTGTAGAAAATTTTTGATATCTTTCTCCCACAACGTCTAAGAATTTTTGCATTAATCCCTGCCTTCATTTCATTGAACGATACATTTCTATTAAATCTCATTGTTATTTGTTACCGACATTCAAATACACATCCAACACTTGTTGTCAAGATGACTCCATCGAAATAAACGCATACAAGAAACTTAGCATCCATCTTCAATATTTAATCTGTCAAAAAATAAACAAAATCTCATAAAAATTCTCGAACGGTAAATAAATTATTTAAAAAAAAATTAATGTTTCAATATGCAATTTTGTACATAAAAACCGTTTAACCACTAATCCTAATAACTAACACAATAATAATATTAATAATTTTATACTCAAAATAATACACACTAAAATTATTAATTAGGGTTTTACTAAAAATAATAACTAACTAACTATAATAATAATACTAGTTTTTTACTAACTAGTTTATTTTGGTAAATAAAAATTATAACTAACCATAATAATAATACTAGTTTTTTACTAACAATAATAGTACTAAGTTACATCTTAATACATTAATAACATCTTAATACTAACAACAACAACAACAACAATAACAACAACAACAACAACTATAATAATAATAATACTAACTAAAACTATCAATTTGAGTTTTATTAATCTTAATAACTAAACTAAAACAAAAAATATTACAAAATATACAAACAATAACAACAATATAATCAATTATTTTTTAAAAAATACCTTCTTTTTCTCTTCTCTTTCTCTCTTTTTCTCTTCTTTTTCGTAGCACCTCTTCTTCCTCTTCTTCTTCTTTTTCTTCTGATTTTTCTCCTTTCAGCTGGACAGAGCTCGTGTTTATAACACGAGTAGTGCCGCCAATCAGTATGGCACCATTGGTGCCGCCAATGGCTTTGGCACATTTGTTGCCGCCAATCACCTTGGCCTGACCAGGGTGTTGTCAATTCGGTGCAGGCTTTTTGCAGTTTTTTTTTTCCTGTTTTTTGTTTTTTTTGGTATATTTTGGTAAATAAAAAAATTTATAATATTTTGGTAAATAAAAAACTTATAATATTTTGGTTTTTTTTATTTTTTATAATAATTTTGTAAAAAACTCATAGTGGCAAAAAAGAATTAGGGATAGTAAATCATGTCAAATTTCAAAATTTTTTGAATTTCAAGGGCATAACTGCAAAACTGCCCATTAAACTTTGTATAATATACATATTATAAAATAAAAGGATGAGAATTTTTTTCCTTTAAAAAAACCAAGGAAAAAAAAGTGTAGTACTAACATTTTTTTTCCCTTAAAAAGAAAAAAAAAAGAAAAAATAGCTTTCACAATTATTATTTTTATTGTTTGATATTTTCTCTGTGCAAAACCAGAGAAATTGATGAGAAGAAGAAGAAAAAGAAAAAGATGGCATGCAAGTGTGGAGGCTACTACTACACTTTGAACGCAAAGGCGAGCTTCGATCGCGACTTAGCGAAAACGCGAAAGTTTCTTCTCCGAAACGTTTCAGTGATCCGCATGTTCACGAGCGGATTCTTCCGCAGTAAATGGCGATCCATTGCTGGTAAACGTCGCATCTTGAGGTCGGTGACTGATATTTTTCGTTTTATTTTATGATTTCTAACTTTTTCCTGTTTGATTACCGAGAAAATTGTACAAAATGAAAATTTCGATATCCGTGCTCTTTTTTCTTTTTTTTCTTCTTTTTGCTTGAATGTAATTAGTCTTAATAACCGAAGAGCTGATTGGAAGCGTTTATTTTAGGAGAAAATTTGGGTTTGTCGTATCTTAGAGCTGTACATTGCAGTTAATGTTTCGTTGGCGATAAAAATAAGAGAGCAAGGAAAATTGTTGAATTGATAAAAAGCGGAATCTGTTTTTGTTAGAGCTGAAAAATTAAATTAAGTGACGATTTTTTAGTTTATCTAATTCAGAAGAGAGAAATCGTAACCATTCAGCTCTGACAAGAAAAAGAAAGAAGAAAACACTTGTAAATTGTAAAGCTATATTATCAATTTTCGAATTTAGATATGAAGCCAATTGACGATTAGGAGGATTTGTTCCGTTTTGATCAGATTTTAAGGCAATGTAACGGGAAAAAAGATGAAAATGATTTCGTGGAGTCACTTCGAGTAGTTAGTAAACTGTTTTCTTTAAAAACAAAGCTCATGTTTCTGGTTTTTACTGAAATGGAATTATCTTAGTATGGTGAAGTAAGCATGTGGTTTTGTTGTGGCTCAAAGTGTTTCTAAGTTCTATGATACTTCTTCTTCTTATTCCTTTTAATTTCATTGGAAGAGATTGATTCTGTTCAAACAAGTTACTGCTTAGGTTGCTTGGATTGCAGTGATGGGATATTACTTGGCAAACTTAACAAAATTTAAAATTTTATGGTTTTCTTTTTAGCTGAATTATATACCTTGCTCTGATGTAGAAGTACTGATTTCTTGCAGCATGGATGCTCGAGAGAAATCGAGATCCACGATACTGGAATCATCGAAAGATAAGAGGGTGCCTATTTTTGTAATGATGCCTGTGGATATATTCACTCTTGATGCCTCTGGGTGTCCAAGAATTAGAAAGTAAGGTTTAGGCATTTCATCTGCTCGATTATCAATATATTGTATGGTTCAGCTTTTCTAAAAGGGAGGTAGACTCAATGTCTGCCTCATACTTTCCGCTATAAGGAGAATATAACCACCTTGTCCTAATTAACATTCTCATTTATAGGATTTTTGTTTTTGATATCTTAAATTTTGGATATTATGCCTTGTTTTGCTTTCCAAAATAAAACGGTTTTTGATTTGGTCTTTGTTGTTTCAGGCTCAAGGCCTTAACTGTATCTCTAAAAGCACTCAAGTTGGCAGGTGTTCATGGAATTGGAGTTGAAGTCTGGTGGGGAATAGTGGAGCGTTTCTCACCTTTTGACTACGATTGGTCTCTGTATGAAGAGCTGTTTAAATTGATTTCTGATTCAGGGCTGAAGTTGCATGTTGCTTTGTCTTTTCACTCAAATATTCACTCAACTCATGGAAAAGGGGGTGTGAGTCTACCACTGTGGATTTTGGAGGTTTGCCATTTACTTGTTATCTTCTAATGGAATTGTCACAGAGTAAGAATTGCACTGTCAATTTACTAAGGTTTTATTTCGGTGCAACACATTAGACTGGTAGGGTTCTTGCCATCCTATCTGTTGAGTGATTTAATAAATTCAGATGGCAAAACTTACATTTTTTACTCAACCATCAGTTCCATTTGCTAGGTGATCTACTTTTGTTATCCTGTAAGTGAGACTGCATTCTATCTTCCAATATGTCTTAAGCTACTTCATTGAAAAGCTTATGAGATAGGAAATTCACTAAGAGCACGTTATTTATAAATTATATTATCATACTGCTAGCTAATATATTTTTTTCCCTTTTGCTGTCAGATTGGTGATGTAAATAAAGATATATACTATAGAGATCAACAGGGGTTCTCCAACAATGATTATCTCACACTAGGGGTGGATCATGTTCCTCTGTTATCTGGGCGGACTGCCCTCCAGTGTTATGAAGATTTCATGCTTAGTTTTGTTAACAAATTTGAATCCTTTATTGGAACTGTAATTGAAGAAATAAGCATCGGTCTTGGTCCTTCTGGAGAACTTAGGTACTTTATGGTTCTTATGTTATTCTTTTCCTTTTTTTTTTTGTTCAGTCTATGAAGTTATTGTTGAAACATGATTATGAAGTCATTGCATGATTGTCTTAGTGCAGGTATCCTGCTCATCCTTTTGGTGATGGTAGATGGAAATTCCCTGGCATCGGTGAATTCCAGTGTTATGATAAGTACATGTAGGCATAAACTGTTTCCATCCTAATACAAGCTCAGGTGTTTCATTATTCTCAAGATAGTTTTGCTTGCAGGATGGAGGACTTAAAGATGGCTGCATGCCGAGAAGGAAAACCTCAATGGGGGGACAAAGGGCCACAGAATGCTGGCTGTTACAACAGTCTTCCATCTGGGGTGCCCTTCTTTGAAGAGGGAAAGGAGAGCTTTCTATCTGATTATGGCCGTTTCTTCCTGGTACTATGCTTTATCTGTAATATATTCGTACCAGATTTATGTCTGTACATTGTGCAGATTAATATTCTACAACATTCAGGCACCAATATAATATGTACTGCTACCATGCATTAACTTATAGTATTCAAACCGTCCATTTGAATTTAATCCATTGACCAGATATCTGCAATATAGAAGAGTGGTGCTGAATTTACTGACTGTCATATTGAGAGGTTATTTATGATCATTGCAACATTTTTATTTTCTAAGTTACTCGTCTACTAAAATGGTAATATATGGGGTAGAGCTCCTTTTGGCTGGGGCTCATAGTGATATACAAATAGGTATGTATTTATTGGGGAAAGTGCGTGATAACATCATGTTTTCAGAAATCCAATATGCAATCTCCAGCCTCAGATTAAACATGATTATGGAAACAAACTTAGCATTTAAAAACCATACTTGGGAATGATCTTTTGCAGGAATGGTACAGTGGTAGGCTGATTTGTCATGCAGATGCCATTCTTGCAAAGGCAGCAAAGATATTGAAAAAATACCAAGAAAATGAGCAAACTTCTGTTATGTTGGTGGCTAAAATTGGTGGAATTTATTGGTGGTACCAGACTCTATCACACCCTGCTGAACTTACTGCTGGTTACTACAACACTGCTCTGAGAGATGGTTATGATCCAGTTGTCTCAGTGTTGTCTCGACATGGAGCTGCTTTGCATATTCCGTGAGAATTTTATCTTTATCTAGTTCTTTTTTTATTTTTTTCATTTTCTTCTTTACCCAGATGGATTTCTGTTTGTTTGGGTTTCCTCTTCAAAAACTTTCTGCACAATGCATTATTCATTTAATGACTGAAAATAGTTTTGGTGCAATATTTGGGGTGAACTTATACTTGCTCACAGATTACAGTGGAATGATTGACATACAAGGCTGTGAATCTCATATCCACCTTTGAGTCTCCGTAATGAAACTAATTTTTGTAGAAACTTTGGAACCAATATGTTTCTATCATTTTGCAGATGTACCAAATCTTGAGGTTAAAGCTTACAAGATGCAATCTAGATGTTAGGGAATAGCAAGCATCAACAATTGAAGTTTTTTTTTTTTTTCTGTTCTTTGCTTCTTCATTGTGCCCCTCCTCCTCGTCCTCCTCTCTGTTATCTAAGTTTGATCATGTATATTGGTTGTAGATATTTATCCATTTCCATCCTGCATTTTCATTTCTTCAACTTACCTTGCAGCTGCTTAGAGATGATGGACAGTGAAACCCCACCAACCTATCTTTGCAGTCCTGAAGGATTACTGAAACAGGCATGAGTTCTTTTTTATTGACAATTTTCTTTTCTTCTTTGACCAAGAAATATGTGATTTTAGTCATTGCCATTTTAGCTGCTTAAATCTACAAATGGTACTGTTCCATGACTTGAATTTATCTTGTAATTGATTAAAGAAGTTTATGTAGTAACATGTTTTGACATTCCCTTCATGCCTATTGCAGTGGGTATTATAATTTGGTGTAGACCTGTCAATATTCCTGATGTGTTTATGTATTTTGTTATGTCATATTCATTTTTAAGCTGTTTTATATTTATATAAATTTTGACATATAGATTTTAACACATTCTTAGTAAAGTTCATGTTATTTTTCATGTAGAGTGTTTTTTTGTCAAACTTAATTATTTCCAGTGGCATGTTGGATATTGACAAGACTTATTTGATGCTATTTTTTAGTTACTGTTTCGCTGAAATATGTTTACAAGTGTAGCCTCTCACCTTATGCCCCTTGAAAAAGAAAAGAGAAAAGATTATCTTGTTCCATCTCCATGATTTTGTGACGAGTGAACCTGAATCTGTGTAAATTTTAGGGCTTAATGGGCTAATACTTAAGGCCTAATCCCTTTCCAGACATCAAGAAACAGTTCTGTTTTCACCTTCTATGACATATATAGAGAAAACATCTGGTTGCATGTTATAAGGAAGTTTAAATGAAGTTGGTAAAACTGTATTACTATTATATATGATTTAACAGCTAAAGAGTGTCAATACCAGATGCAACTTGTCTCATTAGTCATTCCTATGCTTCTCTTGTGCCAAAACCTAATTTCTTTGACCTTCTGACTTTCAATGCAGATGCAGTCTGTTTCAAAGAAAAGGATCGTTAACTTGATTGGAAGAAATACAACCGAACGACTTGACAAAGTAAATATCATTCTATCTTAACACAATATTGTCTACCCTTCAGCTTAATAATAAGATTTAATTGTTTTTTTGGCAATGATTAATATGGTACTCGTGATGGCTTTTAACTCTCAGGTTCACAATTAGTTTAGTACTTGTCCTTTCCCGGTTCCTTTGAACTTTCTGTTGCCGGTATTTTCTTTACTAGAATGACTCATATTTTCTCTTTCGTTCTCTTTCAAACTCTCGCAGACTGGACTATGGAAAATTCGTTCAAACTGTTACAATCCCCAAGCAGAAGTTGTAAGATCATTTACTTATTTCAGAATGAATGATAGTATATTTAGGGTTGAAAATTGGAATAACTTTGTACCTTTTGTCAGAATGATGAGCACCGATTTGTAATATACAGTTTCAACTGTCTACCACTTTACTAAGCTCATTAAGATAACCCTGCCCCTATATTTTTTTTACCTGACTGGGGGATGGGGAAATTGCAGAAGCTTTTCTGGTCTTGTCTTATATCTGGTTATACATCCTTTCCTCATTCATTTCCAGCATTGATATTTTTAGATGTTGGAAAATAAATCCAAAAAGTATCAAAAGGTTCACCAAAATTTAAGGAAGATGTTGGTTTTGCCACAGTGCTTGATGCTAGTATAACTTTGTGGAGCTTCTTCTCCAGAAGGTGTGAAAAATGATCATTGAGAATCATATCCTTCTGATTTTCAATCCCAGTTCTTCCACTCAGCATCTAATAGCTTTCATGTTTTATGACCTGGTTGAAAGTTAAATTATTAACACATGGAAACTCATAGATTCATTTTTGAAGTGGTTGATGGACATGGTATTCAGTACTTAGCTTATTTTAGGGGAGAGATTCTATCAAATAGCAATGTTTCATTAAGTTTTTTGCTTCTCTTCTACTCTTCAATGTTCGTAGGCCACGTTGTACTAAAGGCACTTTGTTTATTTTGCTATTAGTCTTTCTATATTGTGGTTAATATGAAAATACCAAAATGTTGTATTTCTGTAGCGTGTTCCAATTCTTCATTTTTCTTGAAATACTTGTATCAAACACATATGAACCAGGCCTTTGGCAAATAAATTGGAGGCAACTGTGACTTGCATGTACTTCTCATCATCGTGATTTGTTGTGATGTAGCATATAGTTGTTAGAGATTGTTATCAATGTTGGAACCCTATGTGTCAACAATATGCAACCGTGCAGTGATCAATCCACACATCCCTTGAGCCAAATATTGAGATCCTATCCCTATCAGGACAACAGCTTATTGCATATTGGGGGATGACTGATCCCACACTATGTCAGATCCTGAAGGTAAGCAATAATGGATATAGATGTTATGTATGATTAAATATTCACATTATCTAAGGTTGTGCATGATCTGCCTGTTATTTGGATAATGTATCCTCTCCTGTCGATGTCTATGTTGGTTCGGAGTTGTCTTACTTACTCTTCCTTTGGTAGGAAAGAAAGAAACGGGTGAGAAAACAATTTAATCTAATGGTTGAACTACATTAATGTGCTATTTTGTAGCTCAACTATTAGATTAAAACATTTTCGTTCTTTATCTGACTTTTCTTCATCCTACCAATTGAAGCTTTAGGCTTACAACTTTATGATGATCAAAGATGATCCTTAGATGTTTGTTGAGAAGAAGAAGAGGTTGGAAGCTTGAGTGACAGTTCAAACGGTGGTATGCAGACATCCGTAAGAGAGAGGTTTACAAGTGTCAAGACCCCAGGTTAAGAAAGGGGGAGAAGAATAATGCTTCTCCTTCTACCTTTCTAATTAACCAGAGACACTCATAAACCTCCCTCTTACGGCTCTTTGCACACTACTGTGTGAACTGCCTAAACCTTCAACCTCTTCTCGACAATTTTCTTTAGTGGCTGCATGACATAGTGTTCCTAGAGTTGGACGTAACTGGATCATCATTATAGTATCTACATAAACTTCACCGTCTGGACCCCCGTAGGTATTTTTTCCCCGAGCCCAATTGTATAATCAGCCAGCCTTTTCCGATCGTCATTCCATTCAGGGTCACGCCTATAGTGTAACCAGATCTTTATATGCCATAGCATAGCATAGAAACCTGGGAATTGAATGGTTCTGTGAGAGTAATTTTTGGCGTGAAATTTCCATTTTGTGTAAAGCTTTTACTGATCCCAGTTTTATTTTAATTGGTTCGTGTCAGTCAGTCGGGGGATTCTTTTTTTATTTCATTATCCAGGCTTGGGTTGAACTGGTCTAGGCAAAGCCTGTTTCACTATTCAAACGAATATTAAAAATTATTATTTTTATCTATTTTATTAATACAAATTTAAACTGAATATATTCAGTTTTACTTTATTAATTGTTTAATAATAAACCCTTGATTCTAAAAACCGAGATTGTCATAAGGCGTTTATGGATATTTCTTAATCTCTCGGAACTAGCAGAATAAATAAATGAGATGTTTCTATTATCATTTTCAAGCGATTGAAAAATAAAGAAAAGAAAACAGAATATTCAAAATGATTGCATCACATTATGGGTAAACTGTAAAAGGAGTTATTTTTGTTTGTCTCAAATTACGTTTTAGTTATTTATGTTTGAAATATTACGTTCCAGTTATTTACGTTATCGTTTTGTTACGAAGTGGACATTTTAACGTTAAGCTTCGTTACTTCCCTAACAGTGGACTTGCGTGGTGGTTTAAATGAGTTTTAAATGCTAACTTGGATGTGTTATGTGGTAGTTTAAATTAAAATTTATTTAATTAAAAACTTGTTTTCATTCCAACAACTAGAAATTTAAGTTGGCATTTAAAACTTATTTGGATTGTCATGTAGAATTATTATGAGGGAGGTAATGGAATTTAATGGTAGAGTGACATTTCGTAACAAAACGATAACGCAAGTGACTAAAATGTAACATTTCAAACATAAATGATAAAAATATAATTTGAGGCAAACAAAAATGACTATTTTTATAGTTTACCCTAACATTATTTCATCTAATTTTATCGTATGTCACTATGAAAATGAACTTCTTTCTTGCAAAAAGAGAAGTTTTTTTATTTCATCTGTTCCATTACTTGAATTTGACACACCTTACATCACTATTTTACTAATTTTTCAAGGGCTAAAAATCTCATTTACTTAATTTAAAATTTTTGGATACCTATTAAGCATATATAACAGTATTTGGTCTCGCTTATAGGATTTAAAAACTACTAATAGTGTATCAGGACACAATTTACCCTTTCTTTTTCCAACATGATTCCTTGAAAAAAAAGCAAACAGTACAATCGAGCAGGCCTGGAAGGAACCCGGATAAAAAAACATAAGAAAGGGGTTCAAAAAAGTCGGCGCCAAGATCGAAGAGGTGAGCGAAAGAGTGACCAAAGTGTTCGAGGGCCAAAGCATATGCACCATCAACAGCACGCGTGCTTCCATCAAAGAGGCCATGTTGATAGCAATGCTCAAACCATGGAAGCCGGCTAGAACCACTAAAAGATTCAGAGTGTTCTAGCTCTATGTAGTAGGAGAGACATAAGGGACTCGACAAATATTTATATGGAAGCCGGCATAGAGTCTCACGTGTATAATTACATCAAATTAATATTTATGTATACAATTGTACATTAAATTAAAATTTATGTATAATTTGGAACTTATCCCTACTTTAATTTTTTAATTTAAGCCAAACTCATCCTTGAAGTTCAAAATTTTAAATTCTTGATTAGCATTGACATTGAAGTCTTAAAGACTAAGAGAAACATGGTTGTTTTTTGTTTTATTGGTATAAATGAAGTCTAGTACTCCAAATCCAGATTTATTTAAAACAATTTATTGAATATCACATTTTAAGGGTGACAGTTTTAACTAATTAAATCAAATTTTAAATTCAAATTCAACTTTGAAAAAACTAAAAACTTAAGCAAAACAAAACAAAACCAAACCAAACCAAAGTTAAATTAATCTTAATTCTTAAGTATGTTTTTTCAACTTTGTATTTTATTAAATTTAATGTTTTTTCAACTTTGTATTTTATTAAATTTAAATGTGACTGAATTATAAATTTTAACATATAAATTTTAACTTAAGGATGTGGGTTTAAGCATATTGAAGCGCGTTTATTCCCCAATTTAAGGGTTGTGATAGGCTATAGGTAATTTTTACTTTCACAATTAAATTAGATTTTTTAAAAAAAATCTATAACTCTTTCTTATAATTATTTTTTTGTAAACTAAAAATATGAAAAAAGACCAAGCAAAAGTTAAATAAGTCATGATCATCTCTATCCAACTTTGTACATTAATTAATTAAAATGTAGATGAAATTAAAGATTTGTCAACATGCAGCTGCAACTGTAACTCATAATCATCTTTATTCAATCTTATACTTTAACGAGTTAAAATGTAAATGAAACTATACATTTTTCAATGCATTATTTGAATTTTATTACATAAAAGTATTAGGTAACCTTCAGCGTATTGAGGTTTGAATTAGAGGCGAATCGGGGAGATGGCAGTCCCTTAAAATGGAAAAAGAATTCATTTAAACTCTTTTATAATTTATAAAATTTTAAATTAGTATTAATAAAATTACACTTTGGTCCTCCTAAAAGTAATAAAAATTTAATTTAAATTTTTAAAAATTATAAAGATATAAACTATTAAAATAATAAAATTATATTTTTACTATAATAAAAATATACAATTTAATTCTGAACCCAAAATTTTTTTACTTTGCCCCTATATAAATCCTTTTTTAACGAAAAAAAATATAAATTAGAAAATTGACAAAATCAAATCAAGGTTAAATCATAATTCATAATTGTCTCTTTCCTACCTTATAACATAATGAGTTAAAAATATAAACGAAGTTATAAATTTTCAAAGACATATTCTTTAATTTATGGTTAATATTACTTAGTGTAAATTTGGATAGGCGGTGCGATGCATTTAATTTACTTTTTATCTCACGTTACAGTATCACAACAATATCTAATCTCACCTCCACCGCTGATTTTACAGTAAATGTATCGTCCATCCAAACTCACCTTTAAACTAGTTAGGAGGCATAAAAAATATTTGAAAACACAATCGAAATATAAAAGAAACTAGGAGGCATGAAAAGATATATTTCATTTTAAATAAATTAAAAAAAAATTCAAACTCCTAAAAACTTATGCATTTTGTTATCATTTTCGATTGGATGATCCATTAATTCAGGTGGCGGAAGATTATAAATGGGTAATTTTTTATTGGAGATTGGGAATAGATGGACTTTCTGTAGGACCATTTACTGGCAGGATTTATCACCATTTTAGCGACTTTGGTGGCTTGGTCAATTACTCAAGATTAGCAATTATTCATTTCCTGATGCCAGCAATGTATAGTGGTCAAATAGGGTCATTTTCTTCTCGAGATCTTTTACTTTTTTTTTTCATCATGTGGGAATTCGAATTAATTCTCGTTTATCTACTTCTATCCATGGGGGGGAGAAACGTTTGTACTCGACTACAAAATTTATTTTATACATTACAGGTGGTTTCATTTTTCTATTAATAGGAGTATTGGGTCTCAGTTTATACGGTTCTAATGAGCCAACATTAAATTTTGAAACACTAACCAATCAATCATATCCTATCGCACTGGAAATAATATTCTATATTAGATTTCTTATTGCTTTTGCTATCAAATCACCGATTATACCCTTACATATGTGGTTACTGCATACCCATGGAGAGGCCCATTACAATACTTGTATGCTTCTAGTTGGAATTTTCTTAAAAATGGGAGCATATGGATTAATTCGATAAATATGGAATTATGATCTCATGTGCATTCCATATTTTTTCCCTGGTTGATAATAGTTGGTACAATGTAAATAATTTGAAGCGTAGAAAACCAAACAAAAGTTAAATCTTAACTCTTAAGCATCTCTTTCTAATCTTAAAAATGTGTAGTTCGAGTTTTAGCATGCGTAAGTTTTTCTTATCTTAAATTTATGACTTCTTTATTGAGATTTATTTTAGTAAACTAAAAATTTAGACGTAACAAAGTAGAGGTAAATATTAACTCTTAAACGATTCTTTCTAATCTTACACCATGATGAGTTAAAATATAAATGAAATTATAGATTTTTAAGGCATGTTCTTTAGATTTTACCGTTAATGTTTCCTTATACGAGAGTGGTCAATTGGATTCTCTTGTATTACTTTATTTTGTCTGAACTTAGAAACAGGTTAGCCGGCTAATTGGTCTTGGAATTTAGATATTAAAATTTAAGTTTGATCTATATTTTGAACGAATCTAATTTATTAATCAAATTCTCTAAATATCGAATGAACCTTTAGATTTAAGCAAATATTTAGAATTTAAGTAGGATCGACCTTCATAAGAGTGCAATCTCAACCTTAAAACATAATTATAATTGTATCAATTAAGAGTTTAACTTTTTAATTTGAGCCAAATCCACCCTTGATATTGAAGTCTTAAAGACTAAGAGAAACATTATTGTTTTTTGTTTTATTGGTATAAATGAAGTCTGGTGATCCAAATCCAAATTTATTTAATACAATTTATTGAATACCACATTTTAAGGGTGACAGTTTCATTAACTTTTAAATTCAAATTCAACTTTGAATAAACTAAAAACTTAGCCAAACTTAAATTAATCTTAATTCTTAAGTATCTTTTTTTCAACTTTGTATTTTATTAAATTTAAATGTGAATGAAATTATAGATTTTAACATATAAATTTTACAATTAGTATCGCCTAACTTGAGAACAATCTAGTTGGTTGAGTCTTAATTCAATTGGCATTAGCACTGTTGTCAGTGCAGGAAGACGTGGGTTCAAGCGTGTTTATCCTCCAATTTAAGGGTTGGAATGGGTTTTGGGCAGTTCTAAACATTGTAACAACTTAGAAACTTTCAGATACTTTCAACCTTCAACATAATTATAATTGTATCAATTAGGGATAAATCTCAAAACTATATATACATGAACTATGGTTTAATGTGCAATTATATACAAGAATTTTGATTTGATCCAATTAATTATATTTATCTAATATAAAAATAAATTGATGTATTTATCTCTTTAAATGTGTATGATTAAATCAAAATTAAAGTTTCAAATATACATTTGAACCACAATTAGAGTTTCACGCGTACAATTACATTTAATTTGAGCCAAATCCACCCTTGAAGTTCAATTAAATTCTTGATTAAAGCATTAAAGACTAAGAGGAACATTATTGTTTTTTGTTTTATTGGTATAAATGAAGTGTAGTTTCCAAATCCAAATTTATTTAATACAGTTTATTGAATATCACATTTTAAGGGTGACAGTTTCAACTAATTAAATCAAATTTCAATTTCAAATTCAACTTTGAATAAACTAAAAACTTAGCAAAACCAAACCAAATCAAACCAAACCAAAATTAAATTAATCTTAATTCTTAACCATCTTTTTTCAACTTTTTATTTTATTAAATTTAAATGTGAATGAAATTATAGATTTTAACGTATAAATTTTACAATTAATATAATCTAACTTGAGAATGATGAATTAAGTATCAATATATCTAGTCGATTGAGTCTTAACTTGGTTGGCCAGTGCAGAAGGACATAGGTTCTAGCATGCTGAAGCGCATTTACTCTCTAATTTAAGGGTTGAGATGGATTATAAGCAGTTTTTCAGATACTTTCACAATTGAATTAGATTTTTTTTTTAAAAAAGATCAATATATCTATAATTCAATTTTAATATCTATAACTCTTTCTTATAATTTTTTTTATAAACTAAAAATATGAAAAAAACCAAGCAAAGGTTAAATAACTCATCATCATTTCTATCCAACTTTGTACATTAATTAATTAAAATGTAGATGAAATTATACATTTTTCAATACATTATTTGAATTTTATTACATAAAAGTATTACGTGCCCTTCAGCATATTGAGGTTTGAATACGGAGGTGATTCTAAAAATAATAATAATTTAATTTAATTCTTTAAAAATTATAAAAATATAAACTATTAAAATAATAAAATTACGTTTTTACTATAATAAAAATATATAATTTAATTTTTGTCCCAAAATTTTTTTCTTACTTTGCTCAATCCTAATATTTACAACTTTTTTTTATCATAACATTTTTTAACGAAATATATATACGATTAGAATATGATGTATTTTACTTTGAATAAATTAGAAAATTGATAAAATCAAATGAAGGTTAAATCATAATGATTTAATTAATAATTGTCTCTTTCCTACCTTATAACATAATGAGTTAAAAATATAAAAGAAGTTCAATGCATATTTTTTAATTTACGGTGTGGTGCGTTTAGTCTTTTTTTTTTTTACGTTATAGTATTTAATCTCATTGTTATCACTATTTTTATACTAATTGTAGGTAAACGCGTCGCTCATCCAACCCCATCCTTAAACTGGTTAGGAGGCATAAAAAGATATATGAAAAAAAAGGAGGCATAAAAAGATATATTTTATTTTAAATAAATTAAAAAATTCGAACTCCTAAAAGCCTATGCATTTTGTTATAATTTCCGATTGGACGATCCATTAATTCAGGTGGCGGAAGATTATAAATAGAGAATTTTTTAATTGTTGATTGGGGATAGATAGACTTTCTATAGGGCCCATTTTACTGACAAAATTTATCACAATTTTAGCGACTTTGGTGGTTTGGCCAATCACTCGAGATTCACAGTTATTTCATTTCTTGATGCCAACAATGTACAGTGGTCAAATAGGGTTATTTTCTTCTCGAGATCTTTTACTGTTTTTCGTCATGTGGGAGTTCGGATTAATTCTCGTTTATCTACTTCTATCCAGGGGGAAGAAATGTCTGTACTCGACTACAAAATTTATTTTGTACACTACAAGGAGTTCTATTTTTCTATTAATAGGAGTTTTGGGTCTGGTTTATATGGTTCTAATGAGCCAACATTAAATTTTGAAACATTAGCTAATCAATCATATTCTATCGCACTCGAAATAATATTATATATTGGATATCTTGTTGCTTTTCCTATCAAATCACCGATTATACCCTTACCTATGTGGTTATCGGATACCCACGGAGAGGCCCATTATAGTACTTGTATGCTTCTAACCGAAATTTTATAAAAAATGGGAGCATATGGATTAATTCGATCAATATGGAATTATTACCCCATGTGCATTCCATATTTTTTCCTTGGTTGATAATAGTGGGTACAATGCAAATAATTTAAAGTGTAGCAAAACCAAACAAAAGTTAAATCTTAACTCTTAAGTGTTTCTTTTCAATCTTAAAAAGGTGTAGTTCGAGTTAGAGGTGTGCATGGGCTGGGCCAGGCTAAGCTCAACTAAAAATTTAGGCCGGTTTGCTAGGCCCGAGCTCAGCTAGAAAAATGGGCCTAAAATTTTGCCCAAGCCCGACTCGGATAAAAATGCTAAAACCCGTGCCCGACCCGTCCCGCCCATATTAATTTTTATATTATTTTAAAATATATATAATACATCAAAAATACTAAAAACATCAAAATAAATATTTCCCAATAAATTGAAAATAAATTTTTAAAAATATGTATACTTGAATAACACTAAGATAGATGCAACTTAACAAGCAAATACCTCTAAAATAATAACAAAATTAATAAATGTCTTTAAAATAATAACAAAATTAACAATAAAATAAGTTTTATACAATATCCATACAATAACAACAAAATAGTAGCAACATAATAGTAAAATGGTCGCAAAATAGGGAAAAAACAACAAGAAAATAATATTAAAAAATAAAAAAAAAATAATTTTTTTGTCCTTTAATGAATTCGGGCCGAGCCTAGGCAAAAAATACCTTACCCGAAACTAGGCTCGTTTTCTAAACGGGCCTTATTTTTTTGTCTAAACCCTCCCACATTTTGGGCGAACTTTCGGGTCGGGTCAGGTGGCCCGACCCATGAGCAGGTCTAGTTCGAGTTTTAGCACGTGTAACTTTTCCTTACCTTAAAATTATAGACTTATTTGAGTAAACTAAAAAGTTAGACTTAACCAAACTAAAGTTAAATCTTAACTCTTAAACAATTCTTTCTAATCTTGCACCATCATTAGTTAAAATATAAATGAAATTATAGATTTTTAAAGCATGTTATTTAGATTTTACAGTTAATGTTTCCTTATACGAGAGTGGTAAATTGGATTCTCTTGTATTAATTTATTTTGTTCGGTACACTAAGTGGATATGTGTCATCTAAGGATATGTATCATCTAAGGGAGAGTGGTCAATTGGATTCTCTTGTATTAATTTATTTTGTTCGGTACACTAAGTGGATATGTGTCATCTAAGGGTGAGTAAACTTAAACGATTCTTTTTAATCTTACACCATGATGAGTTAAAATATAAATGAAATTATAGATTTTTAACGCATGTTCTTTAGATTTTACCGTTAATGTTTCCTTATACGAGATTGGTCAATTGGATTCTCTTGTATTAATTTATTTTGTCCGGTAAACTAAGTGGATATGTGTCATCTAAGGGTGAGCAAAATTCGATTTGAAAAACTCGATAAATATTCAAATTTTGAATCAAATAGTTCGAGTTATTAAAGTTAATCGAGTTATTTGGATCAACTCGAATAAGAAATAAATTTTTCGGTTTAACTCAAATATGAATTACACAATTTAAGTTATCTGAAAATTCGAATAAGAAAAAGTAAAACTACATTGTTTTGATAAATGTTTTTCCATTAAGTTAAAAAGCAAAACCATTATATTGTTTAAATAATCTTTTATTTTGTCTACTAGTTAAATAATTGGTCTATGTAAACGCAACATTAAGTATAAATAATAGGATTCGTTAACTCGACTCGATTTGACTTGAAAATTTTAACTCAATTTGAAAAAAATTCAAATTGAGTTCGATTGTTAAAAAAAGATTTGTCAACTTAACTGACTCGAAATTTTTTGACTCAATTCGACTCGACTCGATCGAATGCTCACCTCTACTGTCATCAAGTCATTCTTTCACCATTATTCATAATATCATTAAGTACACTAAGTAATTTATTGAGGACTAAAGTTGTAATAATCATTAAAAAATAATGTAAGAAATTCTAACCATTATATATAGAAAATTAAATATATGTAATGTTACGTTTAAATGTATCAAAATAAATCTTATTATTAATGAAGTTATATTTTATGCATTATTTTATGAGGGCTTTTTGGGTCTCGATTAATATGAAACGATGGTTAAATTCTTGTCAAGCATTCATTTAGTACGGGTTAAAATCATGTTACGCCCATCCTCTACTCCCTATATAGTCTAAAAGACATGTATTAATTGATATTTTATTAAATTTACTATTTTTTTTAAAAAAATTGTAAGCATTTTTTTTATTAAATTACAGTTAAATCTTAACTAGTAAGCATTTATTTTTCTAATCTTAGACCACAGTGAGTTAAAATGTAAAAGAAGTTGTAGATTTTTTAATGTAGATTTTTATGATTTTATAGTTAACATTGCGTAATTTAAGAATGGTTGAATAGATGAACATTCAAAAGGCAGAGTTCGAGTTTTAGCATACATAACTCTTCTTTATTAAGACTCCGACTTTTTATTGAAACCTATTTGAAGGCGTAACCAAACTAAGGTTAAATCCTAACTCAGTAAACGGTTTTTTTCTAGTCTTATACCATAATGGGTTAAAAACAAATGAAATTATAGGTTTTAAATGCATTTTCTTTAAATTTTATAGTTATCATTGCCTTATACGAGAGTGGTGAGTTAGATTGTCTTGTATTACTTTATATTGCCCAATACGTTAACTGGATACATATCATCACGTTATCCTATCAACCATGGACGAATTTAAGGGGTCACACAAGAGCCTTGCCCCTCTCCTAGAAAAAGGAAAAATAACCTTGCGGCTCCTTTATAAAAAAAATATAATAAATTTGCACTTTGGCGGTTAGCGCACCTAATTAGTATTTGTTTGTCCTTTGAATGGAATCGATAGGGCACCTAATCAGTGATGTAGTTGATCATGGGAATTGGACGCCTTTATTTCTATTTAGGAGAGGGTCGATTTTGTCCCATTTATTTTTTGTCGATGATCTTACGCTTTACTACGAGGCTGATATGGGTCAAGTGGTGCTTCTTAATGATATTCTTAATAGGTTCTATCACTTTTTGGGTCAAAAAGTGAATAAATGCAAGTCTTAGATTTTTTCCTCTCCTAATATACTGGACGAGTTAGCTGATGCTATTTGTAATCTTGTGGGGTTTGTTCGTGTGATTGATCTCGGTATTTATCTGGGGTTACCATTGATGCATAACAGAGTTATGTCGAGTACTTTTGACTTTATGGTTGATAAAGTCCGCAATAAACTATCTGGTTGGGATGTGAGGAACCTTTCTTTGGAAGGCAGAATAACGTTGGCCAAGTCGGTGCTCTTAGCTATACCAAATTATTTTATGTGTACGGTTTGCATTCCGGTCTCGGTGTGTAATGAGATTGAGAGGATTGCCTGTAATTTTATTCAGGGTACTTGTATCGAATCAAAGAAGCTGACTTCTTTTGTCTTAGGGGCTTGTTGTCGTCCAATAGATAATGGAGATCTAGGGTTGCAAAGCCTTGCTGATTAGAATCAAAATTTTCTATTGAAGCTAGGTTTCCGGCTGCTTACCAATATGGATGCCTTGTGGGTTAGGTTTTGAGGAATAAGTATAATATACACGGGGTGTTGTTGGTCTCTATTGCTAAGAGTAATTGTTCATTTATTTAGAGATCTTTGATGAGAGTTTGGTCTAATGACATCACTAATGCATATTGGTCTATTGGGGATGGTTGGCTTGTAAACTTTTGAAATGACGTTTGGGTTTGACGGATTGGTCCTCCCTGAGGGTTTTATACAGGATGATACTTTAAAAGTATGTGATTTGGTAGACGTAAATGGTTGTTGAGACTGGTCTTGTCTATTCTCGCTATTATCGGTTAATATTGTTACACAAATAACATCTATTGTGCCCCCTTCCAGTAATACATGTCAGGATTGGTTAGCTTGGAAATGGATGGAGAGAGGCATTCTTTCCACAATAAAAATTTTTAGAAATATGTATCAGGGGGACAGTATTGCGCTTGCTAATATTTGGAGGCTAATTTGGAATGCGAAAGCACCTCAGAGGTTTCAGGCTTTCATTTGATTGTTGTGGCAGAATAAGTTGTTAATGAATGGGGAGCAAGTGAGGAAACACATGTCTAGTGACGGTCATTGTCCTAGATGTGATAATGTGTTGGAAACTGGTCTCCATACGATTTAGGAGTGCCCTTTCTCGAGATCGGTGTGGCTTGCAATGGTGTCGATTCATGCTTAAATTACGTTTTTATCATTGCCTCTTAATGAATGGTTATTATAGAACTTGCACGATACACATGGTTGTGGTAGTATGGATGTGGATTGGCAAGCTCTATTTTCCATACTATGTTGGTTGTTTTGGAAGAACCGCAATCTCTTTGTTTTTTTTCTAATGGTCATAATTGTGTAAATGATATTATGAATAATGGTTTTACTTGGGCAAGGAGTTTTGCAACGTCACTCTCAAAGATCCTAGAACCTAATCCTATGGTCTCATTGAGGCATTGGACTCCTCTATAGAATGATTGAGTTAAATTTAATATTGATGGGGCTTTGGCTTCAGGTAACACTACTGCTTCTACGGGGGGTGTTTAGGGACCTTAATGCAAATTGGTTGGGTGGCTATTCAATGAGGATTGGCAAAGAATCTATCTTTAGGATTGAAGCTCGTGCAATGTTGGAAGGTCTGCGCATTGCGTGGGACATGGGGTTCAGGCAGATTGAATTGAAATGCAATAATGCACTTCTGGTTGAGTTGCTTTTAGCTAGATTGCATGCAGATAGTAGATTGGTGGAGTTACGCTTAGTGCGTCAACTTCTAAGTAGGAATTGGAAAGTAAGGATTCATCACAGTGTAAGATCTCTAAATGAAATGGCTGATCATATGGAAAAAGGTATTGTAAGTGGCTAGCACTTCTATAGTGGTTTGAGGAGCCATCATCCTCTGTGGTTAATTTATTGTTGGCTGATTGTAACTCTTCATGCATATTTAGTTTGAGGGTTTGATGTAATTGCTCTGTGCTATCTTTTTCTACCAAAAAAATCCTATTATTAATGAATTTATATTTTATGCATTATTTTATGAGGGTATTTTGTGTCTGTATTAGTATGAAATAATGGTTAAAACTTTTGTCAAGCATCCATTTAGCATGGGTTCAAACTATGTTACCCCATCCCCTAATCCCTCTATGGTCTAAAAAACATGTTCTGATTGATATTCTATTGAATTTATTAATCATTTTTTAAATTGTAAGCATGTTTTATTAAACTAAAGTTAAATCTTAACTTGTAAGCATCACAGTGAGTTAAAAGGTAAACGAAGTTGTAGATTTTTGTAATGCATATTTTTTAGATTTTATAATTAACATTGCATGATTTAAGAATGATTGGTCCGATGAACATTCAAAAGGCAAAGTTCGAGTTTTAGCATGCATAATTCTTCTTTATTAATATTGTGACTTTTTATTGAAATTTATTTAAAGACGTAACCAAATCAAGGTTAAATCTTAACTCTATAAACGGTTTTTTCTATTCTTATACCATGATGGGTTAAAAAAACAAATGAAATTATAGGTTGTAATTCATTTTCTTTAAATTTTATTGTAATCATTGCCTTATACGGAGAGTGGTGAGTTAGATTGTCCTGTATTACTTTATATTGCCCAATACGTTAACCGGATACATATCATCACGTTATCCTATCAACCAGGGGCGAATTTAAGGGGTCGCGTAACGACCTTGCGCCCCCTCCCAGAAAAAGGGAAAATTAACCTTGTGGTCCCCTTATAAATAATAAAAATAAACAGAAATAATATTAGTCTTTTAAAAAATAATGAAATTATTAATTGATAAATTAATAAAATTACATTTTCACATTTCAAAAATTTATAATTCAATTCCACCCCTAAAAAATTTCATCAATTCGCTTTGTTTGTGGACTCTAAACACTCCATTAATAACGAACTAAATAATTTCTTATAATTATTAAAAAAAAATGTAAGAAATCCTAGTAATGATATGTAGAAAATTAAATATAATTAATGTTACTGATACATTATATATAAATCTATACATTATTAATGCATTAAAATAAATCATATTATGGGATTTTTAATCCAGTTAATCCTGGTTTGCTGGCTTTTGTCTAGATTATAACAGTTCTTAGTCCGTTTATGTTGTAATAATTTGATTCTATTTTATGATTATTCAGACTTGTATTTATAATTATAATGGTTTAAAAAAATCCTATAATTAATGATACTCATTATAAATATATAATTTGTTTTTATAAATTTTACAACATACCATTTTAAGCGGGATAATTAAAATTTTGAAAATAATTAAGAAATTAATAATACCAAAAATAGCACTTTCCAAGGTTATAACTACAGTAAATGAAAATTTGTATCTCATAATTATAAATTATTATTTTATTTAAAAAGAAAAAAGAAAAAGCGTTTTAGAGGGGCCACCACCTGTAAATACCGGTGAGGGGGAAGGGCAGTGTCCAATGAGAGAGTTGGTGTGACCGGCAATAGTAAGTTCCTCGTTTAAAACGCCGGTTTGCCAAATGGACCGTGTTGGCCACTATAAAAATGGTCAAATTCCCATTCCGAGGACACACAAACTAAGCTTTCAACACCCAAATCCTTAAAAATCATGGAACGTGGTGATGAGTTCAGTCGTTTTCCCAAGCTTGCAAAATCAAATTCTGGTAAAGCACCCTTCAACTAGATATATTTTTTATTTTATTTTTATGTTTCATATACATATAATACCCATTTTTTGTTTTTTTTAATGAAAAATACACAGATTTATCCTCAAAATGATTAAGGTTTATTGCATGCATCAACAGTTCTTTCCTTTTATTTTTTTTATTGACTTGGTTTTTTTTTTCCCCTTTTGCATGTTGTTCATCGCAAATCTCCTTTCTTTCTTATGTATTATATCAAAATTTTCCCCTTTTTAAAGTCCTTTTTTGAAAAAAAATCAAATTTTCACCATTGATTGTTTCTCGACGGGGTTTAAGCTTAAAAGCAATATATTTAGACCACCTTTTTGACTTCATCTTGAATTTCCTCTATGTTCATATAGTAACGCTTGCTTCATTCTTCACTTTTGTCTTTTGTTTGTTTATATATATATATATTTGTATATTAATAATGTTGTTGATTGAGTTTGTGTCATAAATTAATTGGATAAAATTATATTTTTTATTATTTATTGTATGTTATTTTAAAACACATATTTGTGTTTTAAATACGTGATATACGTATTTATAAATATTTATTAGGTCCATGTGGTAAAAAGTTTGATTTCTTTGGATTTTAGTGTTGTGGATGAAAAAAAAAATTAATAACTAATATAATAATTAAAAACAAATACACTTTTATTTCTTTTTTTCTTTAATTAAAATAAATCATTATAAATATTATAAACAAAGAATTTTTAAATATGAATTAATTTAGGAAGTGTTTTGCTTTCAATTGTTTTCTAGTTTAGTCTCTTTAAACACTTTTTTTTTCAATCAATACTTTTTACATCTTTTAACACATGTGTTGAACCAATCATTTTAAATAATATTATTTGTATACGGCCAATCAAATTGATTGAATTAAAATTAACGATTTATTTGAATTAAGGTCGTTAAAAAAGTTGAAAATTTATTTGCACGGATCTAAAATCAATTCAATTAATAAAGCAGGAAGAAAATATTATTTGTTATTTATTTTCTTTTTCATTTTCATTTTTCCTTTTCATTATTTAGGGAAAAAGAAAAGTCAAAGCCTGTAGAGTGAGAAGGAGAAAAAGGGTTTGACTTTTAAGACTCCCAACAAAGAATCTAAACAGTGATAGGTGGGGCCCTTTTTTAGTACCTCATTGGGCCCCTTTCTCTAAAAGTGGGACCCATTTAACGCCTGGAATAAGCCACTTACGGTTTTCCACGTGTATATAGAATCCCTCTGACACGGAGGTAGCATTTACTTATGACTTTTTATCTTTTGGATTTTTCTCTCTTTCTTTTGAATGCTTTAAAGGAAGAAGATTTTATTATTATTTTAAGAGTTTTAAATTATTTGTGCGTTAATGGCACTAACCATCCTATAATTTTTACTTATTTTAGGATAATCTTTAAATTTTAAATAATTTTAGGGGTCAAAGTGCAATTTTATATTTTTTTTGGCAGGTTTGGGTATCATTCAACATGGTGATTCATCGAACTCCATTAACAACGTTAACAACATCTTCAACGTCACCGACAATGTCAGCAACGCCGGTAACATCTCCAACACCAGCAACACCAATGCCGTCAGCACCATGCCTCCACCGGGCCCGGTGTTGCGCGAACAGGATCAGTACATGCCAATAGCCAACGTGATCCGCATCATGCGCCGCATCCTACCACCCCATGCCAAAATCTCAGACGAAGCCAAAGAAACCATCCAAGAATGCGTTTCGGAGTTCATCAGTTTCATCACCGGGGAAGCCAACGAACGCTGCCAAAGCGAGCAACGCAAGACCGTCACCGCCGAGGACATCCTCTGTGCCATGGGAAAACTAGGCTTCGACGACTACATCGAGCCCCTCACCGTTTACTTGACCCGGTACAGGCAATCCGAGAACGAGAGGACTTCACTGCGCGGGGACACCTTTTTGAAGCGCGGGAATGCCTATGGCCCAATGATCATTCCCCCTCACGGCGTCGAGCCTTTCAATGCGGGGTTTCAGGAAGGGATGACGGATGCCACCTCCGCCGCCGCCCGAGCCATCATGGGTGGATACAACCATGGTGCTCATCCAGGTGGTGCCGCTGGATCATCATCGCAGCAGGCTCCTTTCGATAACAACTTGGATCCATTTGTTGAGTTCAAATGAGAAAATATGGATTAAAACAGGGAAAAGCAAATTTAATTTGAATAAACAGATAATCATAGTATCAAAGTAGCCGTTGTTTAGGAATATATGGAGAAGGCAAGTATACAGATACAGTGTGGGCATCAGTTAGGGTTATAATTTTCATTTTGCTTAATGAACTTGAACATGTATCTGTTCATTGGTATGGTTTAAACAGTTACAGTAATAGGATTGCTTGTGTTTTTTTAATGTATTTGGAGCTGAATTTGAGTAAATTATAAATTCAAAGTTTTTTTTTTGTTATATTTAAAGATGCTGCTATATTAGAAGTTGGATTACATTTTCTCTCATCTAATAAAAAATAGCAAATTAATCCTTATACGAAGTATACCACATGTAAGTGTCTAGTTATTTCATTAACCACACCAATTTTTAATAAAAAATATCAGTTTACTGTTTGATCTAATATATAATGATAAGTTTATTCATTTGTTAAGTAAAAGAGACAAAATACAATTTAATTTTTAATACAAATCCCTTATAATACTTTTACCGCTTAATCAAGTTTAACAAGCTCGAGCATTTTGATTTTTCTTCTTAATTAAGCCACGGTAAATTCGATTGAGCTTTTAAATGTCAAATTTCAAACTATTTAATAAGTAAAATTTGAATATACTAATATTTGAATTGAATAACTCATAAGTTTAACGGAAATTTTTTTTTTATTTATTTTTAGCTAGTATTGAAAAATCTCAATTTCAACTTCAACTCAACCATGAGAGTCATGTTCATTTTTACTTCAGCTCAACCATGAGAATCATGTTCATTTTCACTAGGAAATAGGCTTAATCAAGCTTAATAATCTTAACTAAATTTTACTCGATTATACTCATCTATAAATGAAAACATGTTACTTGGATTACACCCATGTTACTTGGATTCTTTATTCTTCTTAAAGTACTATCCAATGTTTTTAAAATTTAACTGGTGATTGAATTTGTGATTGAACTTATCATACTATTAATTCGTTGATTTAACTGACTTGATTAAAAAATTATTCAAAATTCAAAAAAGAAAAATTTAAAACCCCAATTCAACTGACTTTTTAGTTGGTTTAATCGATCCGTACCATTTCCTGACCTAATCGGTTCAAAGCCACTCTCCGGATTGATACCCCAACCAATTTATGATCCATTCCAATTTAAACAACATTTCCAATATCAATAATGGCATTTCAAGTTATTTTGACTTAACAGCAATGGTGATTAAGTTCACATACATACATAAGAAATTAGAGCTGCTGCTTCTCTATAAATGAAAACATATAACCTATGTGGCTCGGAATTTTTATTTTTAAATATTCGTATCTGAAACATAGGGTTATACAACACTCGCACCCGAATCCGAGTAACATAATATATAACTCCTCCCACTGCAATGAAAGTTTCTTTATTCAAAGGATTGAAAGTTCATTAATCTGATCAGTTAGTCAATCCTCATTTCTCATTTGGTTTCAAGTACAAATTCTGTTTTCTTATATACTCTATCACTTCATCTACAGTCAAATATTTTATAGACAATCCTCTTGAAATGCATTCCCTGAAACAAAAATGAAAAGAAAACAGGGAATCTCCATCAAAATCAGACTCGAAAATAAAGTTGCATATATCTTCTAGTACTATAATAGACCAAAAACTAATGCTGTTTTACCTCAATCTAGTTGAACTGATTTGGTTCGGGACAAGTTCGTCGACAATTCTAATGTTATCCTGAAAGAAACAAAAGCAAATGTGCCAAAATCAGTGAGATAGGCCTTTTATCCTGAAAGAAACCAGCATATATGACTTTGTGGGACTCTAATGTTCCTTTCCGGAGCCAATTGAAGTTCAAATATCATCAAGGGTAATGACCGGGAATTGAGACCTCAATTTGCTTCTTGTGAAAAAGTGGAAAGAATCGAGAAACCCCAGTACTAACCTGGTTTTCATTCAAAATTTCATCGCCGTTGATGATTTTTTCCAAATCTTGTCCTTCTCTACGAATGCAAACCACACCGTAATCCTTGCATATACTTCTAACCTGATATTTGATGCAAATTCCAAAGTTAGTGCCTTCATATGATAAGCTAGAGCATGCTCTACGCATTATATTTAGACCAAAAAATATATCCTTAATGTCCCCATCGTCCTTTAACACCAATACCATACGAAGAGACTAATAAGCATATACCTGCTCAGGGATCCAAAACCCGGGAATGCTGAAAGATTGAACTAAATCAGAACCACAAACAAGCATGACTTTAAGGGATTCTGCAAAAAGACCGATATCGTTACTGTATCTCCACTCCTCATTATCAATTCAATAACCTTGTAGGTTGTCTTTTTTATTGGATCTAACATTTCATAGTTCTATTTTATCCCAACCAATACATCTGATCTTGACAAACGAACCAAAGAAGTTACTAAATGGTATCATTAAACATGAGATAAATATATTATATGACCCTTTTGAGCTGACAACAATGTATGAATGACCCATATGCATGTTGATACAGCTTCTAATATTTATTCATTTGGTTGTATATAGTATGTTATTTGAAATTAAAAATTGTTCATTTGTTAAACTTAAAAAATATGATGGTTCACAGAGACAGTTCCGGGAAACAAGAATCTAGTTTTTCCATTTAATCAAGCATCAACCCGTTATTGCAAACTGATTATAATGCATAACTGTATCTATCAAATTATGTGTATTGGTAGGAAAGAGAGTTTAAGTTTTTGCTTGTATACCCTTAGGTATCAGTCCACCCTCAATCAAGAAGCTCTTGACTCGATTAAGAACGGTTAGAGAGCGCTGAAAAGAGCTTTGTTTTGCCTGTAAATGAGAATGGGAAAAAAAAAAAAGCACTTTAAAAGGCAAGTCATACTTTGCAAATGCAACAGATGTTCCTTACGATTCAACTCGGGTTTTCCAACAAATTTGCAAAACAAACACGGGAGAAAGAGAAACAGTACCTCCCAAGGATCAACCATGATAAAATCGGAACTTTTACAGGCTAGATTACACAACTCGATACGATGATCAGCAGCTATAAGGCCCTGCATAATCAATCAAAACTACTCAATTGTAGTATATATAACCACATAACAAGATAAGCACATATAACTAGCTATTGCCATTTTCCTCTAATTTATTCATTTTTGGATTATAATCCAACGCATTAGTGATTGAATTCTAGCCAATTTCACTAACCAAATTATTTCCAATTTTTCTCCAGATGCTAATGAATCAAAACCTAAGCTTATAACAAAAATTGGTAAATTCTACCATTAATAAATAATTCAGTAAAGAAAAAGACTAACCTTTTTCTTGTAAGCATCATTTACAGGTGACATATAGCCTCCTATAACACAAAACCCATTTGAATTCAACGCATCTCTAGCCAGTTCTAACCATATAAAAATTTAAAAAAAAAATCAAAACCCATAAAAATAAAGAAAAAAATGAAAGCAAATTATAATTTTAAAAAACTTACCAAACATGCGTAAGTGCATCAAAGTAGGAGGATTGAAGCTTCCAGTAGCTACTAAAACTACATAAATTTTGTCCCCACTTTGATTAAATAGAAAAAGAAGAAGAAGAGAAATTAGTATGATATCAAAAGTAGATGAAGTGAAACAATAAAAAAAAGCAATAATTTAAATAAAATAAAATAAATAGAAGAGAGTAATTTACTTGGTTATTGATGGTAGACATAGTTTATCTAAAGGCAATGTGATCTCCATTTTAAGAATTTTTTTGGGGTTTAGGGTTTAGTATTTCAGAAATTTTTTGAATGAATTAAAAAAAAAAAACCAGAACAATTTTATAGAATAAAATTCAAAGCTCTTGAAGAAAACGCAGAGACGAAAAAACAGGGGAGAAAAGAGAAAGCCGGTCTTGATAATCACCGTGTCAAAAACGACAGCGTATGGTTAATGTAAGTTGACTGCAAACGACGCCGTCTACAAGGCTAGTTTTTTTTTAATTGCATATATTATTATTTTGTATAGCATTTAAATTATTTAATTTAAAAAACCATTAAACTAAAGGGTAAACAACATTTGAATCAACTATTTATCATCTAATTATGAAAAATTACAAAATAGTCACTTATCTATTTGATTTATTTTTTTTGTCACCAACATCTAAATTATTAACGAAAATATAATTTGACAGTTTTTAAAATTAATATAATAACAACTTTAACCCTCAATACTTGTATATTATTAAAATTAGATAATACCAACCAATTTGAGCAATAAGAACCAATTAATTTGAAAAGGTGGCACGTATCAAATTGAAATCCATATGCAATAGTTGTATAAAGTGAAACTCAAATTTAGATACTCACGATAACTTTAACATTTGTCAATAGTATCAAAATATTGTTATTGATTTAATGATAGTATTAAATGCAATCACATATATAATCATATTCGTTGTCGGAGGGGTGTTCATTCAGTTAACCGACCGGTTAACCGACCCGAAATTACTATAACCGAATTAACCGACCTTCCAAAAATTTTAACCATTAACCAAACCGATTTTTTTAAAAAAAAATAACCGAACCGAAATTTTTTCGGTTAATAAGGTCGGTTAACCGAATTAATCGAAAATTATGTATTTTTTATTTTTGGTTAAAAATTACCCGAATTACCGAAAAATACCCGAATTACCCGAATTTTTTTTATTTTTTATTTTTAAAATTTAAAAAATTTGTAAATTATTAAAGTAAATTGGGTTTTAGACTTTAGTAAATTGGGTTGTCTTTTAGTTTTAGTTTTATTGGATTGGGTAATTGGGTAAACTTTAGTTTTAGTTTTATTGGGTTGGGTAATTGAGTTTGGGCTGGGTTGGATAATTTTATTTATTAATTTTTTCGGTTAACCGACCAGTTTCGAACCGAATTAACCGTTAACCGAAAAATCATAAAAAAATTAACCGACCCCCGACCGAAAAATTCGGTTAACCGACCGATTTAACCGAATTCGGTCGGTTAACCGAATTTTTTCGGTTTTACCCGAATTATGCACACCCCTAGTCGGAGTAACTATAGTCAATCAGATAGCATACAACCATTTATACATGTAAACCAGTGCCAATCACATTCAATTCATGTTAATCAAAAAATTTCAAGTCTTAATCGAGCTTACGAAAGCTCTTTTGTTGACCCGAGTATGAAATAGAATCAAATTGCAAAGTTTTAAAAGTTTAAGGTCAATGTCATGATGTCGCCGAACGGTTTCTCATGTCGTGACCTCAGGCCACTCAACGTCGCAATATGATTCACTGTCGGCCGGCATTGCGACGAAGAAGGTTGGTCATCGAGACGTGGGTTCTATTTTTGATAAAATTAAACCATTTGGCACCTATTTCAATGCTTCATTACATATCTATCATTATGTTCAGCAAAACATCATTTTTACTTGATTTCAAACTTACCAAATCACGTTATACAATTCAAACATTCAATCCAACCAATAAACAAGCATTCAATACATAATCTCCAACTAAACTCGAACAATTCAAATGACATTTTATTTTAACATTTAGCCATTTAAATGCCAACCCTTGTTTATGCCATAACATCTTGAAGCATACCACTCTCTTTTTAGTTAATCAAATACATGCCAAATCACAATTCAACCAAGACAACATGTGCCATTTCATATAAGCATCAACCATTTCCAAACTACCATTTCTACTTCATTCATGCCATTTCATATATCATTCCTTTGATTATAATTCACCTCACCTATTACCATAAGCACATATATATACTCAACAACATAAACGATTTAGGTTATTAATTCAATATGATCATTAAAGGTTAAAGCAAACTTATCATTAGTAAGCATATTTACATGCTAAGTTATATCACAAGACACCTTATATACATGTCATAATTTATGACTCAAAATTATCAAAAGCTATCAAATCGGTGATAAGATAGTGTGAGCTTTCCAACGATCCGGCTTGACGCGTTCCGCAAGATGATGATCTAAAAGGGAAATAGGAAACAAACGGGGTAAGCATATAAAATGCTTAGTAAGTTCATAAACATTAAATAAAACTTACATTAGCTTTCAATTAAATACAAAAGGCTATCACAAGTTGCATATTTTAGCTAGCATGGCAAACCAAAACGTTAAACAATGTGAGTATTTACTTATATACAATCATATGATATCACAAGTAAATAATATGTCAACTCAAGTCATTTACTTAACCAAACTCAAAACTTGTTCAATTTAAGGATTGATACAATCATTTATATATATGACAATGTCAACATTTCAATACCATACTTATGTTCAATTTAACAATTGTCCATTTGGACACTAAGTTCATATCATGTAAATTTCACATTAATCATTTTGTCTGAGCAAAGTATATTCATATCAAGTTACCAGTCCAAGATAAACATTTATACGAAACATCTGATTGTTTATCCAAACTGAAAGTATACATGTCAGGTTACTCGTCTGAGCTAAACTTTTAAAATTACATCAAGATACTAGTCCAGGCTAAACATGTGTCACATGTGTCTTTGAGTCCACAACAAATGTTGGATCTCAGTAATATCTGTAACCAATCTTGTACAAGAATTCACAAAACTCTATTGGCATTGGCATGTCAATCGTATCCTAACCTTTAATAAGTTCACACGGGCCCTATTTCCACTTATACCATCATTTTACAATTCAAACCAATTCTCACATTTTTCATCAATTCATAACTAAGCCCACATATAAATCAAATACACAATAAACAATTAGCATATGAACTTACCTAGTCAAAACAACAAACCAATTGAATCATCAAGGACTATTCGACAATTTTGACTTTTCCCTTATTATCTTCGGTTTGATTCAATTCTTGATCTAAACATTTATTTTAAACAATTCATCAATACCAAACATTTTTATATCATTCCATGATATGAATGAATCTATTTAACTCTATTTTTTGAATGCCCTTAATTTTTACCTTTTATTCAATTTAGTCCCTAAAACTGAAATAACAATATCTTTCAAATTTGAGTTTTGGTTTCAAAACCGATCTCAATCACATTCATTATAGACCCTCTACTATCTATTATTACAAAAATTTTATATCAATTTCATAACTTATTCACTTTAGTCCTTATGTACAAAAACTAACAACTAATCATTACAATTTAGTCCTTTTCCATATCAAAGCTTAAAATATATCAATTTAACACCAAAATCTTCAAAAAATCAACAATGACAACTTTCAAAAACTTTAACAATTTTAAAAATTTGGTGGAAGAAGAAAAAAAAAGTACTTTTCACTTACAAGCCGTTTATACTTTAGTTTATTCCTTAATCACCTAATTAACTTAATTAAACTTCAATCTCAATTAACCAAAGTTAGTGGAAGATAACATCATTCTCCACTATTTTATTAAGTAAAATGGTTTAATTATCGTTTTGAATCTTTTGCTATTTAAAAATCTATAGTGGTAAGATTTTTACAATTTAATTCTTGTACCTTAATTAAACAATTAATAGAAAAAATTAAAGAACTAAACTCTAATATTCTTTTATATAAACTCCATAAATATTTATAATTAATATTTACGGACTCAATTTACGAAAATAGAGTTTCGAAACCGCCTTTTTCAGCACCATTAAAAATCGAGATTTATGTTCATTAAAAAGAAAATAGACCATTGAAAATCGGGGTTTATTTTCATTAAAATTTAATTGTGCTGTGATAAGAAGTTCATCTTGGATTTATGTTGGTTACAATGAGAATCCTTTGAACTGCCATTGTTGCAAGCTGCATGCACTATCAATTCTATTCATAGAATCTCAGGCCAATATCGGTGCAAGCTAACATAGACCTAAAAGTACTCCAAAAAGATACAAACCATAGCTATAAGGGTCCTCTAAAATGCATCGGCAATCGCTGCATCGATACCAATTGTATCAAACTCGATCTCGTCTTCGGTTCGTCGAGCCACTTCTACCCTAAAGCTGTTGCAGAGATCATCAAAGTCTCCCATTGATGCACAAGCACCAAAATATTGAACACTTACTGTCTGCAAAGACAAAGGGTAGGATCCTATAAGATTATTTGGTTTTATGACACAAAGAAACCCATAAATTTGAGAACCTTGAGAACAGGATGTGTAACACTTGACAATTAACTCCAGCAAATGGTATGATATTTGATAATGGGATACTTGGAAAGGAAGGTAAAAGTGGAATGTTATTTTTTATGATATTAATATATTTATTTATTAATAAAAATATATAAAAAAATTTAAAATATTCATATATTTATGTTGTATTATACTTTATAAGTATCACATATCCATCTTTAAATGTAATAGAAGAGGTAACAGTTGAAATCTCATCGAATATCCTACCCAGTACTTTTATTAATAAGGAAATATGTCATACTACCCAAGCTTCAACGACATAATTGAATAAGTTTCTATAATTATTTACAGATTTAGTTGTAAAATTTTTTATATTCTATATTTTCATTCTTTACGTTCATGAATATTTTTCTCAACAATGTAATCGTCAAAATTCAAACATGCATCTCTTAGTATATCTTTATTTTCTACTTTTGACAATTAATCTTCGAAGTATAATATAATAAACCAATTCATCTACGAAGTATAATATAATAATCTATCTTTTTAAAAAAAATTTATTTTATGTTTGGATGAAGATAATCCATCCTTATGATATAGTAGTATAAACATCTGAAAATTGCAGACTTTCCCAATGATAATTGCTGCAACATTTTACTTCCTAATAATAGTAATCTAGCTAGAATTAATAGATAGTTTAAATAATAAAAAAATTGAATAAAACCCCAAATCAAATTCATATTCTTGGCATGTTCTTCTGGCTATATATAGTTTGTATTTTTATTTGAAAAATACTTCATTAAAACAAGGGCAGGCAGGCATAGAATGGAAAGCATGTGGTCTACCAGCCAAGGCTCTTCCCCTCAATATATAGGCAAGCATTTGGTCCATCACAGTTGATTCACTTCATTTTTACACCCACTTTATATACACACAACTATTTAGTTAAAGGTTTTCAATTATGGAAAATAGAAAAGAGGGTGAAATTGAGGACATGCCAATGCCATTGTCCCCACCAACAATGGGGTCTATGCAGATTGCAGGAAGCAATGGTTTTGGTCATAACATTGAGTTCATGTCTCAGGCTTACCTCAGAAACCGATACTCTGAGATCGATATTGAGGACTACACCGTGTATGCTGATAAAGACCACCCTCTCCCCATATTTCTCAAGGTAGTTGATTTCTTGGGTTCTTTTGATTTATTTGATATTTATCGGTATTAACTTTTTCGATTGGTTTCGTAAATGAAGTTTGAAGATGTGGAATACAAGGTTCGAAGTAGCCAAGCAGCCTCAATCAACCCGGTGCGAGTGGTGGTGTCAAAGTTTGCCTCGCAACTTAACTTGGAACAAGATAAATACAAGGAGATCCTTAAAGGTGTAACAGGCAGCACTGGCCCTGGTGAAATCCTAGCTTTGATGGGTCCTTCTGGTAGTGGCAAAACAACCTTGTTAAAAATAATAGGTGGAAGGTTGACAGGTAATGTGAAAGGGAATATAACATACAATGACATACCTTACAATCCGGCTCTTAAACGAAGGTTAGCTCATTTTTATCGAAGCTTTTCTTTTTTCTGTCATTCAGTCGATTTTGAGTGTTTCATTTTCTTGAAGGATTGGATTTGTGACACAAGATGATATCTTGCTCCCCCAACTAACAGTGGAAGAAACCTTAGTTTTTTCAGCATTTCTGAGACTTCCGAGTGACATGAGCCTGCAACAAAAGTATGCAAAAGTAGAGATGATTATGAAGGAGCTAGGCCTTGAAAGGTATGAACTATGATCATCACTGAGATAACAAACAGACCTTTTACCTTCTTTTCTAAGTTATCTGTTGCATAACTGTAGATGTCGTCACACGAGAATCGGGGGAGGATTGGTTAAAGGAATATCAGGAGGAGAAAGAAAAAGGACTAGTATTGGCTATGAAATTCTTGTTGATCCTTCATTGTTGTTGCTCGATGAACCAACTTCGGGTCTTGATTCCACCTCAGCCAATAAACTTATTCATATTCTTCAAGGAGTTGCTAAGGTATCCTAATTGACCATAACATGTACAGAATGCACCATTTTCATATAACAAATTAGTAAATGGTTGATGTTCTACAGGCAGGGAGAACTGTAATCACAACAATTCACCAGCCATCAAGCCGAATGTTTCACATGTTTGACAAGCTTCTCCTGATATCGGAAGGATACCCTATTTACTCCGGGAAGGCAAGAGAGTGCATGGAATATTTTTCATCATTGCAATTCATCCCGGAAATAGCAATGAATCCAGCTGAGTTCTTGCTTGATTTAGCAACTGGCCAAGTTAATGACATAACTCTGCCTGAAGATCTAGTGGCATCTCAAGGAACTGCTGATTCAGACAGGGCTGTAATCAAAGTATAAACTCCTTCAAACTAACAATTTAAGTGGGCATTGAATCCCTTTCTATGATCTTCTCTGAAAACAATTTTTTCTTTACATCATATTAGTATCTTCAACTCAAGTATAAAACTCATTTGGAGCCAAAGGAAAAGGAAGAGAATCATCGAAGTACCAAGGCGCCTCAACAACTTCAACTAGCCATTCAAGTTAAGAAAGACTGGACAATAACTTGGTGGGAGCAGTTCATGATAATAATGAAGAGAACCTTTCGAGAAAGACGAAGGGATTACTTCGATAAACTAAGATTACTACAATCATTAGGAGTTGCAGTCTTACTAGGTCTGCTTTGGTGGAAATCCAGTGCTGCAACCGAGGCTCAACTGCGGGATCAAGTAAACATTTCTCAAACTTCATTATACAACTCTTTGAATCCCTCTTACATTAATCAGTATGTGTAAAGTGCAGTTTTCCACACTCTTTTTTGTTTTAGGTTGGTCTGCTATTCTACATATGCATTTTTTGGACATCTTCATCAATTTTTGGAGCAGTATATGTTTTTCCTTTCGAAAAGGTCTATTTGGTGAAAGAAAGGAAAGCCGACATGTACAGGTTAAGTGTATACTATGTTTGCAGCACTCTGTGTGACATGGTAGCACATGTTTTGTATCCTACATCATTCATGTTGATTGTCTACTTCATGGCTGGCTTTAAGAGAACAGTCGTTTGTTTCTTCCTCACATTGTTTACCATCTTACTGATAGCAATTATAAGCCAAGTAAGTCAAGCAATTTCGGATATAAGACTTATTTTCATTAAAGACTCGAATTTCTCTTTCAACTAATGCAATCTTAAAACCTAACAAATGAACAAAATTAGGGAGCAGGAGAGCTATTTGGGGCTGCAGTTTTGAGTATTAAGAGGGCCGGGATGATGGCCTCTTTGGTTTTGATGTTGTTTCTTCTAACAGGAGGTTACTATGTCCAGGTACTTTAAAACTACCATGAAAATCGGTTCCAAGTCTTCATTAGAGAAAACTATGAATGAGTTCACTAAAAAATGTGGAGTGTGTTGTTTTTGTTTTGCAGCATATACCGAAATTTATGAGGTGGATGAAGTACTTATCTTTCATGTACTATGGCTTTAGGCTCCTGGTGAAAGTGCAATACTCTGGAGATCAATTGTACGAATGTCAAAGCAAAGGTGGCTGTCGGACTCTGCAGAATTCACCTTCGTTTGATACGGTTAACCTCGATGGAGGCTTGCAAGAAGTATGGATTTTACTTGCCATGGCGCTAGGCTACCGATTGTGTGCTTACTTTTGCCTGCGCAAAAGAATCAGTGGATGTCATATTTGAGCAGGATTCTACTTTGCTGATAAATATATGTAACAAAAGACAGGTCGAGGGGCTTTGATTACTCCTCACCTGTTAACTTTTGAATTCCAAGCATGTGCAGAAGTTCTAAAACAATGTCATTAAATTTTCAAGGTGTCCTGCATATAAAGTAATTTGATTTGAATATTAAAGAAACTTAATTTGATTTAATCAAGTCATTAAATTATATGGAATTTATTTTAGTAACTGTATAAATATGGCAGTAAGAAACTGTATAAATAACCCAGAAAAAAACAGCACTTATCATTTAAGAGTACTCGACAATAACTAACAACAACATAACAAAAGCAAAAGCACCAAACAAAATGTAAAACAAGCTAACAGATGCTTCAAAAGTAAGATAAATCTACTGATCTTATAAAAACATGTTAGGCTTAATCAACTTCCTCCATCTTGCTGCCTTCGGCATCAGCATCCTCCAATGGGGGCATATCAGCATCACCTTCACCTTCACCTGCATCCTCATCAATGCTCAAGCCGAGTTTCAGCATCCTGTGGATTCTGTTGCCAAAGGTGTTAGGCTCATCAAGGCTGAAGCCAGAGGTGAGGAGAGCAGTCTCGAAGAGAAGGAGAACAAGGTCCTTCACAGATTTATCATTCTTCTCTGCATCGGCTCTCTTTCTCAGCTCTTCCATGATGGGGTTCTCCGGGTTGATCTCCATTGTCTTCTTGCTTGACATGTAACCAGCCATGCTGTTATCCCTCAAAGCCTGGGCCTTCATGATTCTCTCCATGTTTGCAGTCCAACCATACTCGCCAGTCACTAAACAGCAAGGTGAGTCAACCACACGATCAGAAACCACAACCTTTTCAACCTTGTCACCCAGCACATCCTTGATGACCTTGCAAAGACCCTCAAACTTTTCCTTCAAAGCTTCCTTCTTCTTCTTCTCATCCTCACTCTCATCAAGTTTAAGACCTTCCTTGGTAGCTGACACAAGCTTTTTGCCCTCAAATTCTTTGAGCTGTCCGACAGCATACTCATCAATAGCATCAACCATGTAAAGGACCTCATAACCCTTCTTCTTCAGCTTCTCAAGGAAGGGAGAGTTCTCAACTGCCTTTTTACTCTCACCAGTGATGTAGTAGATATCATTCTGACCCTCCTTCATTCTGGTCACATAGTCCTTCAAGCTGGTCAGCTCATCACCACTCTTGGTGGAGTGGTAGCGGAGCAATTCGGCAATTTTAGTCCTGTTCTGAGAGTCCTCATGGATACCAAGCTTGAGGTTCTTTGAGAATGCCTCATAAAACTTGTTGTAATCTTCCTTGTTCTCTGCTATTTCAAAGAAGAGCTCAATGCACTTCTTTACCAAGTTCTTGCGGATAACCTTCAAGATCTTGTTTTGCTGCAACATTTCTCTTGAGATGTTCAAAGGAAGGTCCTCTGAGTCGACAATACCCTTAACAAAGCTGAGGAATTCAGGAATCAACTCCTCGCAGTTGTCCATGATAAAGACACGTCTCACATAGAGCTTAATGTTGTTGGGCTTCTTCCTTGTATCAAAGAGATCAAAAGGAGCCCTCTTGGGGACAAAGAGGACAGCCTTGAACTCAAGTTGCCCCTCAACTGAGAAGTGCTTGACGGCCAAATGCTCTTCCCAGTCATTTGTAAGGCTCTTGTAAAAAGCAGCATATTCTTCCTTGGTAATCTCCTCAGGCTTCCTCATCCAGATGGGCTTCTGTTTGTTCACCAAAGACCACTCGTGCGACACCTCCTTAATCTTCTTCTTTTTCTTTTCTTCCTTCTCTTTATCCTCATCAACATCCTCAACTTTCCCTTCTTCGTCCTTCTTATCCTCCTCATCTTCATCATCAGAAATCTCCTTCTCAGTGGTCTTCTCAATCCAAAGGGAAATCGGGTAGCTAATAAATTCAGAATGCTTCTTAATCAAATCCTTCAAACGTCGCTCCTCAAGGTACTCAAGCTGATCCTCTTTCAAAACAGAGTAATCTTTGTACCCCTACCAAGGTTCTCCCCGGAAGTATCCCTGGTAACAGTGAATGAACCACCAGCTTGGGACTCCCACACATATTGTTCATCATCATTATGCTTTGTGGTTACAATAACCTTCTCAGCAACCAAGTATGCTGAGTAGAAACCAACACCAAATTGACCAATCATACTAACATCAGCACCAGCAGCCAGTGCTTCCATAAACTCCTTAGTACCAGATCTTGCGATTGTACCAAGATTGTTCACCAAATCTAAACAACAGAAATATATATCACATTAAAATATGTTCAAAATTGAAACTCCAGAACTGAGTGCACAACAATTAAGTAGAAATAACAAAGTACTTACCAGCTTTGGTCATACCAATACCACTATCAATGATTGATAGAGTGTTATTGGTCTTGTCTGGAACAATATGAATGAAGAGCTCAGGCTGTGCATCAAGCTTGCTCTTGTCTGTCAAGCTCTCGAACCTGATCTTATCCAAAGCCTACAGGTAAAAGATTTAACATCATATACTAATTACTAACCACACCAAAAGGGCACTTCAGTTATGTTATACGCATTAGATTCACGAGATCTTTCTTATTTACTCTTTTACATTCAAAGAAACCAAAAAAATGTACTAACATACCGCTTCAATTAAGTTCCAATAAGCATAAATTAACGGCCAACTAAAAATACAAAAGCTAAACCCTAAACCCTAAAAATATTTCACTAACAAAAGCATTATGCAAATCAAAACAAACAACCACTGAACAGAAAATTACGCATTAAACATCATAACAACATATATCCAAAGCCAAAATAAACTCCAACATTTCTATTATGAAACAAACAAACAAAAAGAAATCCATCAATATCGAATAAAGAGATCAGATCCATATAACCACGTATAAAAAAATTCAAAAACTATTATTATAGAACTTACATCAGAGGCGTTACTGATAAGCTCACGAAGGAAGATCTCCTTGTTGCTGTAGAAAGTGTTGATAATCAAACTAAGAAGCTGATTGATCTCAGCTTGAAATGCAAACGTCTCAGTATCCGCCATTGATGATAAACCTCTAACCTCCCGATCCAAAACACACTAAGAAATATCGTAAAATGAGAGAGTATTCAAATTTCGAATAGAGAGAAAGAGGAGAAAATATCAGAGTGAGGCAGTTCTGTGATGCAAGGCTTAAGGGTACCTTATATAGGGGAACTTCATTAGGGTTTCTAGATCCTTCTATTGACGTACTTTTAAAAAAAATATATTTTTGGGTTTACCTATATAATAGCAGAATAGGGAATGCGGGAGCCACTCATTTATATGCTTAATACTTTTCTTCGCCAATTAGACTTTGCTTTCTTTTTTTGACTTTTTTTGTTTTCTTTATTATAAATATATAAAATAGAAGGCAAAAATGTTCGCTTAAAATTAAATTAAATGTTAAAAAATAAAAAATTATATTCAATTAAAAAATAGAAAATTTAAAAAAAATTATGAATCAAGACGAGATGATGTTTTTTTTTCAAATACATTTTTTAGAAAAAATAAATAAAAATTACTAATGACGGAAAATGCTTTTGGTTAAAATCATTTTTTGTAAAACGTGTATGATAAGTAACATTTTAGCTTCCACGTTCGATGAAGCTTCTTATGGAAACTTTGAAAACGACTTTAAAATTTATAGAATTTATTAGAATTAGTGGGGATGATGGGTCAGGTTGGGTTTGGTTCAAGTCGGATCGAGTCAGGTCGGGCATCAATATAATTTTAGATTCTGTCTAAAAGATAGACTTAAAATTTTGTCTATATTTGACTAGGATAAAAATATTAAAACCTGAGCCCGAATTGATCTGCCCGTATTGAAAATAAATTTAAAATTTTTTAATATTTATGCTTAAATAAGACTAGAGGTGTTCATGGGCCGAGTTGGGCTCGGGCCTAAGAATTTTTTCTCGGGCTGGGTCTGGACAAAATTTTAGGCCCATATTTCGGGCCGGGCCGGGCCCAGGCCTAGTATGCGGGCCAAAATTTTTTATGGGCCGGGCTGGGTTACTAATGGCGGAAAATGCTTTTGGTTAAAATCGTTTTTTGTAAAACGTGTATGATAAGTAACGTTTTAGCTTCCACGTTCGATGAAGCTTCTTATGGAAACTTTGAAAACGACCTTAAAATTTATAGAATTTATTAGAATTAGTGGGGATGATGGGTCAGGTTGGGTTTGGTTCAAGTCAGATCGGGTCAGGTCGGGCATCAATATAATTTTAGATTCTGTCTAAAAGATAGACTTAAAATTTTGTCTATATTTGACTCGGATAAAAATATTAAAACCTGAGCCCGAATTGATCTGCCCGTATTGAAAATAAATTTAAAATTTTTTAATATTTATGCTTAAATAAGACTAGAGGTGTTCATGGGTCGGGCCGGGTTCGGGCCGGGCCCATAAAAAATTTTGGCCCGCATACTAGGCTCGGGCCCGGCCCGGCCGGAAATATGGGCCTAAAATTTTGTCCAGACCCGGCCCGGGAAAAATTCTTAGGCCCGAGCCCGGCCTGGCCCGGCCCTTTTTTTAAAAATAAACACCAATTTTTAAAAAAATTTAAAAATATTTTTAAAATATTTTTGAAATATTTTAAAATATAAAAAATATAAAAAAAAATATTTTTTATTATATATTCGGGCCGGGTCGGGCCCAGGCCAAAAAAGTCGTGCCTGAGGCCCCCAAACTCATATTTCGGGCCTATATTTTTATCCGAACCCTCCCATATTTCGAGCGGGCCGTCCGGCCCATGAACACCTCTAAATAATACTAAGATATGTGCAAGTTAGTAAGGAAATATCTTTAAAATAGTAGCAAAATTAATAATAAAACAAGAGTTGTACAATATTCAAACAACAACAACAAAATAATAATAATATAATAACGAAATAGCAGCAAAACAGTGAAAAAGCAACACCAAAACAGTGGAAACAGCAACAGGTTTGTTTGTTTCTTTACAAATTGGGATCAGACCAGGCTGGGCATGGGCCAAAAATAGCTTACCCAAGACTCGACCCCTTTAGAAAATGGGTTTCATTTTTTTGCCTAAGCCTATTTTTTGAGCCTATATTTTTACCCAAACCCTCTCACTTTTAGGGCAGGCCTTCGGGCCTGATCGAGTGACCTGGCCCATGATCAAGTCTAATTAGAATAGTTCTTGCACTTTAAATACTAGGTTTTTATTCACCATTTGGCTTTTGAAGTATATTCATTTTTTTATATTTGTACCTAAATTTTTTTGTACCATTTTAGTACTTGAATTATAATTTTGTTACACTTTTTTGGCCATTGCCGTTAATGGTGTTAAAAGAACAAAAATCGATTAGAACACACTATGTGTTCCTGTTGACCGTTGATGTGGACGTTGATCGAGTTTTATCCAAATAAAAATCATTTAAAATTATAAATGTCGAAACCATTTTTTGAAAAACAAAAAATTTTAGGTTGTCGACTTTTTAAAAAATTAAAATTGGGAGTCGCCACCAATCTTTATTAGGGTGTGATTGGATCACCTAAAAACAGCTTTGGTCTACGAGTTTTAGAAAAATGGATCCGGGAGTCAGTTACGTATGAGGAAGGATTAGCACCCTCGTAACGCCCAAAATTGGTACCTAGTTAATTAATTAGTGTCTTAAGGTCAAGAATTTGGAAAAAATGTAATCCTTAACAAAACTTAAAAGGCTACGTATTAAGACCATTATTATTTCAGAGAAAGAAGATACCACACCCAATGCGTTAGGGCACAGCATTCTAATTTTCCCCAAAATGAATTGGGCCAAAATACTTGTACAATAAAATTTTAAAAGAACATCCACTTATCCAAGATTTAAGAAATCACACTCAATACGTTAGGGCACGATTCCTCTAGAATCCCAAACTCGGAATATTTCCTTTACTTTAAAAGAACATCCACTTATCCAAGATTTAAGAAATCACACCCAAAACGTTAGGGCACAATTCCTTTAAAATCCCAAACTCGGAATATTTCCTTTATTGTTTTTAGAAAAAAAATTCATTTCGAGAAATCAATGCGTCACATCCAATACGTTAGGACACAACGTGTTGAATTCCCAATAATGAATTATTATTTTTTGATTAAAGAGAAATGCTCGATTGTTAGACTTAACGAAGAAAATCGGAACCCAATACGTTAGGGCTCAATTTCCTTGAAAATTCTAATTTCAAGCATTCTCTCAATTTTGAAAAGTTTGAAATCGTGTAAAGAATGATGTGATGCTATATTAAATATACAATGCAATAATAAATATTACAAAGGCCTAGAAATAATATAAATAAATGAATAAATAAAATCAATATACATAATAAAAATAATCACATATAAAATATCAAATAAATCATAAAAAAAATTCTTTTTAACATATAAACGGAAACATGAATTAATAATCGAATGAAGAAAATAAACAAAATATAAAGAATTAAAGGCACATAATATATACATTGAAATTAAAAGCCATACACATAATTTACATATGTAACTTTGGATTAAAATTTATAAAAGCAGAATATATAATGCATTTGTGAAAATAAAATATAAATTATAAAGTAAGTGTTAAAAAATACATATATTTGAGCATTTAAAAAAATAAATATATTCATATATATATACAAGTATATAAAAAAACTGGTTAAAAATATTAATATGTATACATACATATATATACAAAGATAAATATAACATATATAGATTATAAAAAATAATTATATATAAATAAAATAAAATAAAAATAGTTACCTCATATTAAAAAAATAAATCTGCGAAAAATATTAGTTTTTAAAAAAAATATAAATACGCACATAGAAACAAGTATACATATATATATAGCTAAAATAATAATAATTACATATGAAAATAATAATAATTACATTAACAAAATTAACTAATTTTAAGAAAAATATAAAAAGGATTAAATTGAACTACAAGTAAACAAATTTGGGGTCAATCTGCAAATAAATAAAATTTGGAGGACTAAATTAAACGAGCAAATTACATAGAGGGGCTGGAAGGGAAATTTCCCTTCTCCTCTAAAATGGTGTCGTTCAAAAGGATTAAATTGGAATTTAAAATAAATAAAAGGGTAAATTAAAAAAAAGAAAGAAAACTTAATTAAAAAAACATTAAAAGGCGGAGGGGCTAAATAAAAAAATAAATAAAATTCGCAGTGATATCACCTTCTCCCTTTTTTAAAATCGTGAATAAGTAAAAAAAATAATCGAAAGAAAAAAATAGTAAGCCACCTTTAAAAAACTGCCAATCGTTCTTTTTTATTCCTCCTCCTCTTTCCTCTTTTTTTTACAATGAAGGAAGAGGCCTCTATTTATAATTGAGCCTCCCCAAATCAAACGGTACAGATCAACGGCTGAGATTAAAGGGTGTCTACAAATTAAATCTCTAAGATTACAAAATCGTATCTTCTAAGATTACATATCATATCTAGGATTGCATATCATATCTAAGATTTCATATCCTCAAAAATTATGTTTCCATATGTGAGCCCGGGCTAAAATTGGGTATTACAATAAATTTTTTGATTTTTTTTATTCCATGTGATGCCTTTGTTTGATGATGTTGGTAGGGAAGTCATTCATCTTTCTTGGGTAATTTGATAAACAATCACCATGGATTTTGATTCAAAGATCCTTTAAATATGCAACAAATGATTGTTTCAAGAACAAGGAGAGAAATAAATAAGTAATCAACAATCTTTCCAATGCCAAAGAAGCATTAATATTTTTCAAAAACTTGTAAATCGTCATCACTTGGAATTTAAATAGTGCTTCAATGACCCAAATTTATGGCGGAGAAACAACAAGAAAGAAAATTGTTTTTACCATTTTTAAGCAAAATACAATCTTTGTAGGTTGCTAATGTTCCTTTACAAGTTTACATGTGTAACACCCTTTATTCGAGTAAACTCGGGCAATGAGTGTTACATTTAACACTGAACATTTACTTACGAATTCAAATAGTTTTAAATTGGAATTTTACAAAAGATATCAGGTCCTTATTATGTTTTTAGGAACATAATTTATCTAATAATAAAGATTAATTGCATGTAAATATTGTTTTAGATCTCATATCACTTAATTAAAATTTTTGCCCTGCAGGTCTGTATGTCTCGAGACCATGGCCTTCATGTCTCAAGATATTGTCATGGCATTGTAGAAATTTGGCTTTGAAATTGCCTTATCTAGGGAAAATAGGGCTTTTTTCTCGAGATAAAGTCCAATATATCTTGAGACATGGCAATGTTATTGTAGATTTTTAGGTTCGCAGCTTTGATGTCTCGAAACATATTTTGAGTAATACCCATCGCCTGACCTAATTGTCGAGTCCAAGCTACCGGATGCTACAGTCATTGCCGAAGCAATTACAGTTAATTTACAAGAAAATAATCATAATCGCATATAATTTAACATCAAACACATTCATCTATAGTTAAAGAATCAAAACCGAGTCTTGTTCAAGCTTACAAAAGCTCTTTTGTCAACCTGAGCTCAAAATAGGACCAAATTGCAAATTTTTAAAATTTCAAGGTTGACGTCGTGATGTCTCCAAATAGTTTGTCATGTTGTGACCTCAAGCCTCTCGACGTCACAACGTGACTCACATTGATCGACATTGCGACGAGATAGGTTACTCATCGGGATGTGAACTCTATTTTTGGTAAAAAAAATAGACCATTTGGTACCTATTTCAAATATTCCCAAACATACCTATCAATTTACGCACCAAAGCCAACTTCAATTGAACAAAAACATACCTCAAGCATACCAAGACACATAACATTTCATACCAAATCAAGTCATCAAATACTTCCATTCAACCATTTCAACATAAGTTCAACTACTATCAATTATTCATTTTCATACATTCCATCAAATACCATTCCATATAAATCAACCAAACCATTCAATTATCAATCCTTACCTAGGCCAAGTAATATAGGATCATGCCATTTCATTTTCATTTCAAAGACTTCAGCATGTTTGCACATCTATTCATTCAACTTACCATTTCTTCCATATTTAACTTTTAGCATATCAAATGACATGTTCAAGTTTAAAATCATCAATTAAACAACATCAAGCATTAGCTAATATTTCATACACCATCTAGTACATACCAATTTTTCAACAACTCAATATTTGCCACAAATATCAAACGTACCAAATGATCAACATAGTGACTATTTCCTTAACATCTAATCCTTATATACATGTCATGATCCCAAAACTCAAAGTGATCAAAAATCTTACCAATTTAAGGATAGTGTGAGTTTCGAGGTAATCCGGCTTGACGTGTTCCACAAGGTATTGATCTACAAGGAAAAGGAAAAACAACGGGGTAAGCATATAAAATTCTTAGTAAGTTCATATGAAATTTACATTACTTACCTTAACAATTCAACAAGCTAGATTACTAAACATATTGGCATTTAATTGCCCTTCCTTGACATACTTTGATGCAACTAAGACACATAAACATATACAACCAAATAGGTTACCAAGATCATTTAGTAAGTAATCATATACCATAACTCAATTTGAAAGCATATGCAATCCAATATATGCCCAAACCATTTTAATATTTCCATTTCCATTAGGTTAAAGTTTCATCTGAGGGAACTATAGTAAAACGAACTCGGATAAACGGGAATATTTTACTTACACAACCTGACATTTTAACGAAAATGCTCACACAAGTTGGCATCGTATTGAGGTTACTAGTCCAGGCTAAACCAACAATACATATAACTTGAGAATCTGCAACAAATGCTATATCTCGTATCATCATTTAAATCCTTGATCGATTACGTGTATAATCCTAATGACATGTAATATGTATCTTAATCTTTTACTAAGTTCACACGAGTATTATTTTCGTCTACATATCATTAACAAACCTTGTACTAGTTTACATATTTCATACAAGTGCTGTAAACATTCAACATTCACATTTGATACTCCGTACCTATTCGTAATAACCAATATTTTCATGTTTTTCAATTCAGTCCATGTGAACTCAAATATGTTAATTTCACCAATTAAGTATAAACACCCAATTGAAACAATACAATTCAAATTTTTTTTTAATAATTTCCATATGAACTTACCTGGTAAAACAAAAAATAAACGAATCTTTGAGGACTAATTGATAATTTTTGCTTTTCCTCAATTTCTCTGGTTTGGTTCAATTTTTGATCTATATAATTATTCAATTCAATTTATCAATACCAAAAATTTTTATATCATCTCATAATATGCATGAACTAGTTTAAATTCCATCTTTTCAAATGCCTATAAATTTTACATTTTATTCAATTTAGTCCCTAAACCCGAAATAGAATAACTTTCAATTTTAAGCTTTGATTTCAGAGCCAATCTTAATCACATCCTTCTAGGACCCTCTATTATCTATTATTATAGAAATTTCATATCAAATATTCAATTTATACACTTTAGTCATTTTTGACAAAACTAACAATTAAACTTTAAATTTTGGTCCCTTTTTCACATCTAAGTTTAAAATTTATCAATTTAACATCAAATTATTTAAGAAATCATCAATGGGAACTTTTAAAAACTTTAACAATTTTACAAATTGGTACATGGGCTAGCTAAATCAAGCTCTCATGACCACAAAAACATAAAAGTTACACGAAAAGAACTTAATTGAGCATACCTAATAGTTGCTGAAACTTTGAAGCTTTTGAAACCCTATTTCTCCCTTTTAGTTTGGTGGAGAAGATGGTGCAGAGAAAAAAATGGTTTGTTTTTCTTTTAATTTTTGCTTATATACCTTTAATTAACTTGATTAATCATAATTAATTAATAAAAACTTAATTAATTAAACCTTAAGTGTAATCAGCCAATGGGTTTTAAATACATCCACCACTATTTGAAGCAATTAAAATGGTTTAATTGCCTTTTTGATCCTTTAGCTATTTAAAAATCTATAGTGATAAGATTTTTATAATTTAGTCCATGTACCCTAATTAACTATCAATTCAGAAAAATTACTAGACCAAAATTTAATATATTTTTATATTAACCTCGTAAATATTAAATATTAATATTTATGGACTTAAACTACGGAAATAGGGTTCTGAAACCATAGTTTCTGACCCCACTAACAATCGGGTTGTTACATAGTTTCTTCCGGCTCCCATGTAGCCTTTTATGTACTGTAATTAATACTTTCATTAGTGCCACATGTTTATTTCTTAAATATTTTATTCTCGAGCTAAAATCTTTACCGATTCTTCACTATACATCAAATCCGGATGTAATTCTATTTCATCAGGAGATAACATATGGGATAGATAGGATATATATCATCGTAACATTGATACGTGGAAGACATTATGAATCTTGTCTAATTATGGACGTAGAGCTAGTTGATACGCTACAGGTCCAATTCTTCCAAGAATTTCATGCGACCCAATAAACCTCGGACAGAGTTTTTTTTTCTGTCAAAATGCAAAACTTTCTTCCAAGACAAAACTTTCAGAAAGATTTTATCACAAATCTGAAATTCAATGTCTTTTCTTTTTAAGTCACTATAAGACTTTTTTCTGTCGAAAGTAACTTTCAAACAGTCTCGAATAATCTAGACCTTTTCTTTTATTTCTTGTATCAAATCAATTCCTGTTAACTTTCTTTCGCTTAACTCTAACCAGCATAGAGGAGTTATGTATTTACAACCATATAAAACCTCGTAAGATGCCATTTTAATGCTCGGATGATAGCTATTGTTGTGAGCAAACTTATCTAACGGTAGGAATCTTTTCCAGCTACCTTCAGATTTAATCACACAACATCGTAACATATCTTTGAGTATTTGAATCACTCGTTTTGATTGCCCGTCAGTCTGAGGATGAAACGCTATACTGAAATTCAGTTTCATACTCAAGGCTTCGTGTGACTTACCCCAAAATCTGGAGGTAAATCTTGAGTCTCAGTCTAAAATGATAGACAATAGCACACTATATAATCTGACAATATCTGAGATATAAATTTTAGCTAACTTCTCATGGTAACCATTACTATCTTCCTAAATAAAAATATTAATTAATTACAAATAATAATTAAATCATTTTTCCTGGACAAATGGCTTGTGATCATGTTACTTTTCCATTTATCATGTAATGCCAATGGAAGAATATCATTTACCATATTTGGGCTATGAATTCCACTATTGTAAGTGGTGTTATGTCATGCAGAAGTTGTATACCTAATATACCAACTTTTGGCTCTATTACCCATTTGAACTTGGGTTTTTAATATCTATGCAAAGAAGGGCAGAAGGTCTTTGGGAGAACCCTTTAGGAAAACACTAGACAAGAACATCCTTAGATTATCAAGTGTTGGACTTGTTCCCTTGGTTGAAGGATCTTCACTTGTAGCTACTTCTTTGTTGAAATATGTTCCTCTGAACGTTGTTGCCTCCACCCCTTTGAATAGCCTTTAAGGTACTAGCCTATAAATGAGCTTGAAAGTTATAGAAATCATACCCTCCTTCAAGTGGCAAAGACAAATGTCCCTCTACTAATATATCTTTAGTCTACCTTTTATTTTCTTACTTGTGTGTTGTTTTTTTTAATGAATGAGAGAGAAAACTTGGAGTAAAAACTTCAATTGTTGGAGGGGGAATTGGAAGTTTTAAAGAATAAGTGTTTTAATAAGGATAGTCACCCGAAAAGAGACCAATTACATTATGTGTAACACCCTAATTCTGGCTCAGAAGTCAAGTTGGATCCAAAGCCTTATAGTGGTCGCTAGCACGAACTAGTTCAATCAATCATTCAATTTAGTCTCAAAATTAAAAATTCAAAGAAGTCCATGATTCATAACAATACTAAAAATCTAAATTTTATCATTTCATCTGAATTTTCTGAAACAATTCATTTTAGGCTTATTCACAATTTAGCCCTTGAAATATACCAATTTTTCCATTTTAATACCTAAATTTTTTTGTCCCAATTTTTTACCTAAAGTATCAATTTCCTCTATTTTTGGTCCATTTGTAACAGAAATTAAAAAAAACTGTTAGGCAACTTTGGCCAATGAAAAAACGGCACATGGCATGTTTTGGCCAATGAAAAAATGCCACATGGCAATTAATTTTATTTAAAATAAATTATTAAATTTAAACTTAAAAATAAAAAATTATAATATTAAAAATACTTTTGACATTGACCAACCACAACGTTGACTTGCCACATAGCGCAATTAGAACATACAATGTGTCCCTTTTTTTTTACTATTATATTGATTAAGAATGTAAAAAAAATCATATATAATATATACTTTTTAAAAAAATTAAAAATATTTTTTTATAAAATTTTAAAATATATAATTTTAAATTTTAAAAATTCAAAATAATATATAAAAATTAAAAAGTGTTATAAAAATTAAAAAAAGGTATTTAAATTTTTTTACACTTTTAGTAATAATATTATTAATTTCAACTAATTTCTTTTCAGTTATCCTATTTTTTATAAATTTTATTTTTATAAAAAATTATAATTTATGTTTTTTCTATATTTTATATTTATTTATAATTTTAATATATTTAACTTTATTTTTTATATTTTTAATGTATATATGCATTTAGTAAAAGAAAATATTTATTTTTACATCAAAATGTACATGGCGCTTTGTGATTAGTTACAAGATTTTTTTTATTGTTTGTCAGAAAATGAACTAAAAAATATAAGGGAGACATATACCAAATTGAGGATTTAAGTGTATTTTAGATATCAAATTAGGGAAAAAAATTAAGTACCAAAATGAAAAAATTGGGAATTCTTTAAAAGTCAAATGATGAATTAAGCCTTTATTTTACCAATATTATACAAATAGTTCGAAAAATTTTCACCGAACTGATCTCATATCAGCATGAACTCAATACTGAAATTTTCGGGGTGTTGCATTATGTTATTAAGAGCAAGGATAAAGAGTTGGCATTGTTGGAGAGAGAGACAAAGCATTGTCTGAGGAACTGAAGAGGGTAATGAAGGAGCTACCTGTTGATACAGCAAAGAATGAAGATCTAGTCGAGCAGATACTCAACACTACACAATGCCACCGCGAATGGACGCTTTGGAAATGCAGCTAAAGTATGGGCCATTAGATTTCCTCATGAGTTGTTGCATCCCGTGTTAGAACCCTTATTAAAAAGAGTGGAGCTTCGTGCTACTGTTGCTGCTCCACTAGAGAATAATGAGAGACTACGAAGGAAGCTACTCTAGATGCTACCCTAGGCTTTGAATAGAATGTTATAATTAGTCAAGCGACTACTTCTGTTGTCGAGGATGACTGAACTTTTATATTGTTTTTATGAACCATTGGTTTTGTTTTTTCGTGTTTGTTGTTTATGATCTAGGTTCAAAGTTGTTTGGATCAGTGACGATCAGGCTAGGTTGCTTAGCAGAAGAATCCATGAAGGATTCCCAGAAACGACATCAATTCTTGACATCGTTTTTGTGATATTGGTCAAGATAGGTTGAAGGTGAGCTATTGGTGATCAGTAACACAAAATCAAAGGGTGCAAGAGTCTTCTGAAGCACCCTCTGCTTAAGACAACAAAGTATAACGGAAGAAGGATCAAAGAAAGCAGGGTTTATGGAAGAGATTGTTTTCGTACCTGATCAACATGGTGAAAGTGCATATTTATAGGCTTTGTGCCTAGAGCTGCTCGGGCTGGTGCCTCGATTTCAGTTGGTTGTGCTTGGGCATTTTTTTCGCATATTCAAGGTCATTAGCTTCCTACCTTATTTCGTTTTAACTCTTCTCGGTCCTTGATTGTGTGAAAGCTTTTGAGCTTTGCACAAGAAGGTCCCTTATGAAGCATTTCAAACCTGTTCTTATTATATTATGAGCTGATAACCTTTTTGTGGGTTTTTGGTGATTGATTAGCCTACTATTGATTAGACCATTATATTTGTCTGGGCTTGAGCCTGTGTGTATTGTCTTTAGGTCTATACATTGAATTTTGTGTATTAAAACTGTTATTTTGGATTTATCCAAAATCAAAATGGTATTGGATTTAGATGTGTTGAATGAGTTGAGATAAGGCTATTCAAACTGAAAAAAGAAGATTAACACACTTGTGAGTCGGCGTAGCTATGCGTGTCGACGGTGCTTGCTTTGCATGCTTGATTAATTTCCTCGACACCTACGGCTCGTTGTCGACGGTATTTCCTACTTGGTGATTCGCAGAAGTTCCTGCAGCCGTTACCCCCATTATTCACATTTTTGTTTGTGGAAATCAAAAGAAAACACACCTACTGCTGCTACTGCTGCTACTGCTGCATACAATACCGGATATCTTAACAAGGCTTTACACCATTCAATATTAAAAAAGAAAAAGAAAAAGGAAGCGGTCCCATCAGATCATATGGAAGTTAATTTCCAACTTTCACATTTTTAATTCAAGTAAAGACCTGATGAAGCAATGTATAATAACCATTTAAGAAAACATATGGCAACAGCAACCATTCTAAGCAAGCACCAAAGATAAGGCACCGATAAAATGTATAAATATACCAGAAACAGAACAGCAATTATCATTAAGAACTTTCTCCAAAATCACTAACAAAACCTCCCAAAAAGGCACAAAACAAAATATTAAACCTAAGGATAACTTCAATAATAATTAAAAAAAAACTAGTAAAAAGTTCCAACAAGAAGAGTGGTGCTTAGTCAACTTCTTCCATCTTGCTGCCTTCAGCATCAGCATCCTCTAATGGGGGCATATCAGCATCAGCTTCACCTTCACCTGCATCCTCGTCAATGCTCAAGCCGAGTTTCAGCATCCTGTGGATTCTGTTGCCAAAGGTGTTAGGCTCATCAAGGCTGAAGCCAGAGGTGAGGAGAGCAGTCTCGAAGAGAAGGAGAACAAGGTCCTTCACAGATTTATCATTCTTCTCTGCATCGGCTCTCTTTCTCAGCTCTTCCATGATGGGGTTCTCCGGGTTGATCTCCATTGTCTTCTTGCTTGACATGTAACCAGCCATGCTGTTATCCCTCAAAGCCTGGGCCTTCATGATTCTCTCCATGTTTGCAGTCCAACCATACTCGCCAGTCACTAAACAGCAAGGTGAGTCAACCACACGATCAGAAACCACAACCTTTTCAACCTTGTCACCCAGCACATCCTTGATGACCTTGCAAAGACCCTCAAACTTTTCCTTCAAAGCTTCCTTCTTCTTCTTCTCATCCTCACTCTCATCAAGTTTAAGACCTTCCTTGGTAGCTGACACAAGCTTTTTGCCCTCAAATTCTTTGAGCTGTCCGACAGCATACTCATCAATAGCATCAACCATGTAAAGGACCTCATAACCCTTCTTCTTCAGCTTCTCAAGGAAGGGAGAGTTCTCAACTGCCTTTTTACTCTCACCAGTGATGTAGTAGATATCATTCTGACCCTCCTTCATTCTGGTCACATAGTCCTTCAAGCTGGTCAGCTCATCACCACTCTTGGTGGAGTGGTAGCGGAGCAATTCGGCAATTTTAGTCCTGTTCTGAGAGTCCTCATGGATACCAAGCTTGAGGTTCTTTGAGAATGCCTCATAAAACTTGTTGTAATCTTCCTTGTTCTCTGCTATTTCAAAGAAGAGCTCAATGCACTTCTTTACCAAGTTCTTGCGGATAACCTTCAAGATCTTGTTTTGCTGCAACATTTCTCTTGAGATGTTCAAAGGAAGGTCCTCTGAGTCGACAATACCCTTAACAAAGCTGAGGAATTCAGGAATCAACTCCTCGCAGTTGTCCATGATAAAGACACGTCTCACATAGAGCTTAATGTTGTTGGGCTTCTTCCTTGTATCAAAGAGATCAAAAGGAGCCCTCTTGGGGACAAAGAGGACAGCCTTGAACTCAAGTTGCCCCTCAACTGAGAAGTGCTTGACGGCCAAATGCTCTTCCCAGTCATTTGTAAGGCTCTTGTAGAAAGCAGCATATTCTTCCTTGGTAATCTCCTCAGGCTTCCTCATCCAGATGGGCTTCTGTTTGTTCACCAAAGACCACTCATGTGACACCTCCTTAATCTTCTTCTTTTTCTTTTCTTCCTTCTCTTTCTCCTCATCAACATCCTCAACTTTCCCTTCTTCGTCCTTCTTATCCTCCTCATCTTCATCATCAGAAATCTCCTTCTCAGTGGTCTTCTCAATCCAAAGGGAAATCGGGTAGCTAATAAATTCAGAATGCTTCTTAATCAAATCCTTCAAACGTCGCTCCTCAAGGTACTCAAGCTGATCCTCTTTCAAAAACAGAGTAATCTTTGTACCCCTACCAAGGTTCTCCCCGGAAGTATCCCTGGTAACAGTGAATGAACCACCAGCTTGGGACTCCCACACATATTGTTCATCATCATTATGCTTTGCGGTTACAATAACCTTCTCAGCAACCAAGTATGCTGAGTAGAAACCAACACCAAATTGACCAATCATACTAACGTCAGCACCAGCAGCCAGTGCTTCCATAAACTCCTTAGTACCAGATCTTGCGATTGTACCAAGATTGTTCACCAAATCTAAACAGAAATATATAAATGCATTAGATTCCCATTTTAAATGAAACTCCACAACTAAATGCACAATAGTTGATACTCCAATACTCAAGAAAACACTTACCAGCCTTAGTCATGCCAATACCACTGTCAATGATGGTCAGTGTATTGTTAGTCTTGTCTGGAATAATGTGGATGAAGAGCTCAGGTTGAGCATCTAGCTTGCTCTTGTCTGTTAAGCTCTCAAATCTGATCTTATCCAAAGCCTACAGCGAACATGTACAAGATTATAAGAACTACTAGCATTATGTTATGCACGTTAGAGTCACGAGATCATTTTTATTCACTATTCATCCATACCAATAAAGAGCACAAATTCAAACCAACCTTTAAGTCTAAAAAATCAGTCATTTGGACAACAAATGAACATAGCGTATCATGTATTGAATAAACAAGCTACCAGGAACAGGTTTAACATTATTTTAATTACTAATCATACCTAAAGGCCCCTTTATTTGCAGTATGTTTAACAAAATTAGATTCACGAGATCATTTTCACTCACTTTTTTACAATTCACAAACACCAATAAAGTGCGCAATTTGAAACTAACAACATGAAGCTTTCATAAAAGAAGGAAAATTCTCACTCTCGACTAACTTTTATGCATACAAAATTACTCACTTTTATCCGTAATGATAAAAATACATCAAATGCTAAATCTAAAAATCTTTTACTGAGTAATAAAAGCCATATGCAAATCAAATTGAATAACCAATGAACAGACATCCAGAATTAAACGTCAGAATAACCCTGAACAAAACCTATACCTTCCATCATGAAGAATGAACAAACAAACAAAATCCACCATCATCAAATCACAAAATATCAGATTCATTTAAAAAAGGCATTCAAAAGGAAATTAAAAAAAGAAAAAGGAAAACTCAATATTTCTCAATTTTTAAAAACGAAAAATATCATAAAAAAAGGAAACTTACATCGGATGCGTTGCTGATGAGCTCACGAAGAAAGATCTCTTTGTTGCTGTAGAAAGTGTTGATGATCAAGCTAAGAAGCTGATTGATCTCAGCTTGGAAAGCAAATGTCTCTGTATCCGCCATTAATGAATAACCTCTAAACTCCCGATCTAAAATACGCTTAGCAAAATGAGAATCTCTAAAGCTTTCGAGGTTAGATTTTGAAGAGAGAAGAAAAAGAACAAAGTGAGGCACTGCTCTGAGCTTGCACGAAAAGAGAGTTTATATATAAAACTTAATTAGGGTTTCTAGATCCTTCCATTGCCGCTCTTTTTTATATTAAAAATATATTTATTAGAAAAATAGCAATAATTGAAGCTGAAAAATAAATACTATCAACCAACGAAATCTATATATATTTTTAGAGATGGAAATTAAATTATAATTTTTTCATAGTAAAAATATAATTTATTATTTTAATAGTTTATATTTTTATAATTTTTAAATGATTAAATTAATTTTTATATTTATAGCAGCTCAAAGTATAATTTTATCTTTACTAATTAAAAAAATTTCTATTTTAGGGGAGGTTTAGGCCCTACTATTAGGTAGTATTTTTTTTAACAATCTTATTATATATTATGGTCATATTTTTTTTTATTTTTTTTCCATAATATCTAGAATTACAAATAGTTCCTCCCCAACTCATAAATGAGAAGATAATGGGCTTCAACACACTTGAATCCACATCTTCCTGCATTGACAATAATATTCATACTAATCGAACCAAAATTCAATCGACTACTATTAAGTAGGATTTGATATGATGAAAAATACATGTAAGAAAAATATGAAATAATTTTTTTCAATTAAAATATTATTAAATATTTAATCCAAAAATTTAGTACAAATAAAGTTTATGATAAGATATTAAATACATGAATACTATTGGTATTTAATAAGGGTAAATTTAGGAATTATCACTACATTCTCAAAAAAAAAATTAGTGAATCAATCGTGATAACTTTCTAAATATTTTAATTAATACTTTTTAATGTCTACCAAACGTTGTAAAATAACATCTTGTTGAAATTATAACATTAGAAAGTACCAAGCGCTACCTTAATGAATCACATCAAGTCATTGCAAGCTTGGCCCTAAGGGTTGTTTGATAGTGCAACAACCTAGGGCCCAAAACTGAAAGGGGTCTAAAAAAATATTTTTTTAGCTTTTAATATGAAAAAAATTCAAACTAAAATAAATTAATTAAGTGACTAGTACTTCCATTTTTTTGTTACCATAAATGCTTCATATCTTAGGGTCCTAACAAATTTTCAGTTTTTATTGTATTGTATTTTGTAATTTTTCCTAAAATAGGCTCAATTTATTGTTTCGCCTAGGGCCCAAAAATGTCAATAACGAGTCTAAATCATTGTATCATTGAATAAAACATTATTTGAAAACTTGTAAATAAAAACTATTGAATTTACTTCAATGTGATTAAAATTAATTAAAATTGTGATTTTCTCATTTCTTACATAAAAAAAACTTCTTTAAAATCCTAAAAGAACTTGTAAAGTTATTATTTTCTTATCTCCTGCCCTGTATTTCTCTATAATAAAATTATAATTTTTTTTAGGATTTTAAAGAAGTTTTTTTTTTCTTTTAGGAGATGAGAAGATAATAAAATTAATCAATTTTAATTATATTCAAATAAACTTAATAGTATTCATTAATAAGTTTTCATTTTTTTTCCTTTTACTTATTAATGAAATTATTTGACATGGTACAATGATGATGTATGAGATTTATATAATATGTACAAAATTAAATAAAAATAATTTAAATTATAAATATTAAACTCCAAATATTTTTTTTAAAATTTTGATTTTTAATTGTTTTATTTAAACACTTTATTCATATAAAATTAATAAAAGATGAAAATATCATTACATCATAATTAAAAATAATTTTTGTTATTTTGTTAAGAAAATAATATATAAAATTTTATATTGTTTTTTAAAAATAAATTAAATTACTTACATAACCTTTTTAATATATTACGCTTATTTTTAAAAATTAATTATTTGGTAAATTCTCAATTGAGTTGGTGTTCAATTAATTTATTATATTAAACTCAATAAAAAATTTTAAACAATAACTAGATTATGATACAGCTCATGATTTGCGTGAAAATATTTTTGTAACAAATTTACAAAATTAAATGATGTAAAAACTAAGTATGACTTTAGCTGAGATGATAAAGTTGAGGGTGTGAAAATCATAATATTTTGAATTTAAATCTCATCATATGTATATATATGTATGCGTTGTTTAGATTTTATATAAAAATATAAAAAGAAAAAAAAAATCTTTAAACAATATTTTTTAAATATATCTTCAAAATATTTTTTGTTGATTTGTAAAAACAATGAGTTTTTTTTTTTGTAATTTTACAAATCAATTGAAACTCAGTTAATAAGTGGCATTAACTCGATAAACTAATAAATAATAGTATAGAGATGGATATATAGTATAAAAAAATAGTAATTGTCGATAAAGTAATAAAAATGTAAACGATTTTTAATGTTTTAAATATAATAATTGATAAATTATTAAAAATTGCAAATAAAATTTTAATTGAATTTATTAAAATTTATTAGCAGTACAAGTTCCAATTCATATAAAACATCATATCTTTATACATATATACAAAAGCTTTTGTTCTAAAAAATTACGATTTAACTACTTTCATAACTCAAATGTGATTATCTTGTAGATGCAGCTACCAAAATCATATCAAAACATCCATTTGTTGGATAAGCGGGTTCATAGTTTTTTAAAAAATGCTACAGATTCAATTTTAACTTTTGTTAGTGATGTTTTTAATAACTCATATTCTTTGAGAACAAGCAACAATTAAATTTTTTTTAAAATTATCTTTAGATTCTTTAATAAATTTCTATGTAAATTCTTATGTTGCCGCATCATTATTGATTGAGACAATTTAATCAATCACGCTAATTAATTAGTATATTTAGACTCGTAAATTTGAAATTTATTATGCACGTGATTCAATAATACTAAAGTAAACTTTTAGTTTACAATTGGACGTGATTTAACCATACAAACAATTATACTAAGGCTCCGTTTGTTTCACTGAAAATGGCTTTCGGAAATTGATTTCTGGAAAATGACATACTTTTCTGGAAAAATTAATATTTTCTGGTGTTTGGATGAATCTGTGTAAAATATTTTCTTTTGTTTGGCAAGTTCTTTAAAAATATTTCATAAAAGTCATTTTCAATTAAACAAACATACATTTGAGATTTTTTTTATTTTTTATTGTTTAATTGAGTTTATTTTATATCTATAATTTTATATTTTACATTGTTTTTACATATATTAAAAATATTTTGTTAAATTTAAGTTCATTGCAACGATTATTTTTTAGTTACATGACTACCAACTGAGTATTTTTTTTATTTAAAAATGTGACTTTAACAAATTTGACAAAAAAAATCAACAATGTCAGCAGTTGAACTTTATTTTCAAATCTGGAAAGTAGAGGGACTAAATTCTTGAAAATAAAAGTACAGAAACTAAATTGCAAATTTGTGAAGAGTATATAGACTTATGACATATTTTAACATTTATACTACAAAATATTTATTATTAATATATTTATAATTGTAATAAATATTTAGTATTAAAATATTAATATTGATATTTTCAATAATATGTGAATACTATTATTTAAAATTAATTATTTTTAAAATTTACTTTTAAAAGAAAATTTAAATATTAAATATTAAATAATTTATTAAAATAATAAATTATATTAATTATATTAATAATTTATTATATGACTAAATATAAATAATTAAATACGTATGTTTAATAATATTAAAAATATAATATTTTATATTAATATTTTAAATATTTTTAAAAATAAAAATAAAATTTATTATTAATATAATAATATTAAACTTGATTTAAGTTAATTTTTATATAAAAGTAAAATTATCTATTGAGGAGTTTTTTTCCGGAAAATGACTTACGCTTTTCAAAAGAGTAAGTTATTTTACAAGGAAAAAAGCTTATTTTCCGTTAACTTGTAAGTCATTTTCTGTTGACCAAACTGTTTTATGTAAAACAAAGACAGGAAAATACAGAAAATATTTTCTGTAAAACCTTTTACATATAAACAAACGGACCTTATATTGTATTGAAGAAAACATCAAATTAATAAGTGGTGTGATTAAAATATAAAATCACATCCTAAAATCACATGCATTTTTTATTAAAAAACAATAATGAAAGCAATTAGTGGTGCGAGATTTAATCTTTTTGTAGGTGATGATTTTTTTTATTACGTATTATGAAATAAATAATAAAGAGAGTAAAATAACAAGAAAAATAAGAGAGCAAAAGAGAACGCATTTATTCAAAATCAAAATTCGTTGGAAAGATAATCATAATAATATCACTTAATCTAAACGGTGAGATATAAAGTTATTACAATATAAACGGTGATATATCAAATTATGTAAAAAGTTAAAGCATAAAGATTAAATATTAAATTAAACGTAATACAAAGACTGAAATTGCAATTTAATCATTTTTATATATTCTAAAAAAGTAGAGGGATTAGATTTGAAATTTATCCTTTATGTTAATAATGTAATAAAAAAAAAGCCTTGGACATTTCTCCATAAGTCAATCGTAACTCAAGCTACAAAATTTCGATTTACTTAAATTCAAAATTAATCGGAAAGCTAATCATAATAATATCACTTAATCTAATATTGTTTGAATCAATTTCAAGGACGAAATTGAAAAGATCCCTAAATCATTGTAGATTGTTTCAAAGATTTGATTTGGAGATACACAAATTATGAAACTATACTAATTAATTTTAAAATCAATTAGGAAACTTTAATCTTTAAATAAAATCAATTCCCCTAAAATATTGGCTTCCAAAATGGAAGAATTTCCATTTCCCACCCTTCATCAATGGGTGAAATCAAGCAAATTATTTCCAAAAAATAAAAATAAAAAATACCCATACACACAAAGAGCATTTAGCACCACATCACAAGCAACATATATATAAACAAACCAAAACATATAAGATCAAAGACCAAAGCAATGAGGCATACAATTCTTTCTTCATTGCTTTTATCATTCATTGTTTTCTCTTTGTCGCAGTCTCCTACTTTTGCTATAAAAAAGGTGGGAAAAATCTTCATCTCTTTTAATATCCCAATACAAATTCTTGGTTTATTTTTAAGTTTGTATAAATTCTTTTTTTTTATTATTTATTTTTGTTGTTGTTCTTGTTGCAGTCTTATATAGTGTACTTAGGAGGACATACTCACGGTCTAAATCCGACAACTGCCGATCTAGATTACGCCACGAATTCTCACTACGAATTGTTGGCTACATCTGTAGGAAGGTATAGTTAAAAACATTCTGTAAATTTTAATTTAATGTATTTTTGTAATTCAATTCAATATAGTTCTTGTTTTGCAGTACTGAATTAGCTAGAGAGAAAATATTTTACTCGTACACTCGAAACATCAATGGCTTTGCTGCTATCTTGGACGACAAGGAAGCTTCAGATATTGCAAGTAATATATATATATGCATATGTATATGTGTATGGATACATCATTAAACTCTGCCTATGTTTTTTCTGATGCATGTATGTATGTTTGGTCTATGATTAAAAACAGAACATCCGAATGTCGTGTCGGTTTTCTTGAACAAAGGACGAAAATTGCATACAACACGTTCATGGGATTTTCTCAGATTAGAGAGGGATGGTTTGGTCCCTGTTGATTCACTTTGGAACAGATCGAATTTTGGTGCCGACGTAATTGTTGGAAACCTTGATACAGGCATGTTATATATTTGGTTTTGCTGGCATGTTTTTTTGACGTGTTTTTTTGTTGTAATGTGATGGTTTTTTTGGTGAAGGTGTTTGGCCGGAATCAAAGAGTTTTAGTGATGAAGGGTATGGACTGATACCATCAAGGTGGCGAGGATCGTGTTCCCGTGATGTTGGTGGAGTTGTTTGCAATAGGAAGTTGATTGGAGCGAAGTTCTTCAATAAAGGGTATTCGGCTTTCATTGGTGATGCACTCAATGACACGTTCAAGACCGTACGTGACCACCAGGGACACGGTTCACACACCCTCTCAACAGCCGGCGGCAACTTTGTTTCCGGGGCTAGTATATTTGGTCACGCCAATGGAACTGCGAAAGGAGGATCCCCAAGAGCTCGTGTTGCAGCTTACAAAGTATGCTGGCCACCTCTCGTAGGTGGCAATGAGTGTTTTGATGCAGACATCATCGCTGCTTTTGATGCTGCAATAAGTGATGGTGTTGACGTGCTTTCTGTGTCGTTGGGTGGTAATCCATCTGAATTTTTTGAAGATGGGATCTCGATTGGAGCTTTTCATGCCGTTAAGAAAGGCATTTCTGTTGTTTCATCAGCTGGAAATTCCGGACCAGATCCAGGAACTGTATCAAATGTGTCACCGTGGATGTTCACTGTTGGCGCTAGCACACTCGATAGAGAGTTCGTAAGTTATGTCCAACTAGGCAGCAACAAGCAACTCAAGGGAGCAAGTTTGTCTTCCGTAGCAATGTCATCCCGGACTTTCTATCCGTTGATCAGTGGTGACAAGGCCAAAGCAGCCGATGCATTAGCAGAAGACGCGTAAGAGTCACTCTCCATTTCATTTTCATAATCCTACATCATCGAAATATGAATGAGTTGCATCAGTTCACTTGTACATGTGTGTCTTTTGCAGCATCCTATGTCAGCCCGAAACAATTGATCCCAAAAAAGCTAAAGGGAAAATTTTAGTATGTGTTCGAGGAATCAGCGGGAGAACAGACAAGGGAAAACAAGCTCTACTTGCCGGTGCGGTCGGGATGATACTTGTAAACGACAGGAAAAGCGGAAATGAAGTCATAGCAGACCCTCACTTGCTCCCTGCCACACACATAAATTTCACTGATGGTAATACTTTGTTTGCATATATCAACTTTACCAGGAACCCCACAGCATATATTAGTCCTGTGGAGACAAAATTCGGTTTAAAGCCTGCTCCGGTTATGGCTGCTTTCTCTTCTAGGGGACCTAGTTTAATCGAGCCATCGATCCTCAAGGTAAGTTTTCAATGGCCGAATCATTGACCCTTCAGATTAGTATATAATGTTTCTAATTTGTTCGAATATCTGTTTCAGCCTGATATAACTGCACCAGGAGTGAGTGTCCTTGCTGCTTTCACTGAATTAGTTGGTCCGACCGAAGATGAATCTGATAAACGTAGGATGCCATTCTGTTTACAATCCGGAACTTCAATGTCATGTCCTCATGTTTCCGGTATTGTCGGTCTCCTCAAGAGCCTACATCCTGATTGGAGTCCAGCAGCTATAAGATCCGCAATCATGACCACTGGTATATACATATAAACTCTTTTAAAAATCTTCTTCCAAACCGATTTGTTGTCCTAACTTATTTTTCTCCAATACCATTTCGCAGCAAGAATAAGAGATGACACTGGGAATCCAATGCTCGATTCGAGCAACAAGAGAGCAACCCCATTTGCTTACGGCTCAGGACATGTTAGACCGAACCGTGCAATGGATCCCGGTCTTGTTTACGACATAACAGTTAACGATTACTTTAACTTCTTGTGTGCCCGTGGCTACAACCAAAGCCTTTTAAGTCTATTTTCGGACAAGCCATATGCATGTCCGAAGTCATATGGTGTAATCGACTTAAACTATCCTTCCATTTCGGTTTCTCAACTCAATGGCTCAATGACGGTTAGCAGGACAGTTAAGAACGTTGGTTCAGCAAGGTCAACATATAAAGCCCGTGTTAGATCGCCGGCTGGAGTTACTGTTTCGGTTAAACCATCGACATTAAAGTTCGAGAAGATCGGTGAAGAGAAGAAATTTGAAGTAAAATTCGAGTTGAATAAGAGCAATGCAAAATCTGAGGATTATGTTTTCGGGGAGTTGCTTTGGTCTGATGGTAGTCACCATGTGAGGAGTCCTATAGTGGTGAAGCATACGTAAAGTTTTTTTTGTTTATTTTTAGGGTTGGAGGATGAAATTGAACATTTTTATTCTTAGCATTCCATTCTTTGGAAAATAAATTAAAATATGTGCTCTAGATGAAAATTCTATGCTTTTAAAGAAGGTAATATATTAAAAAAATCCTTAACCTGATACACTTTATTCAGATAAGTCCTTAAATTTATTAGCAGAAAATTTAATCAAACTTCTTTTAATATATTTGCAGGAAAATAAAATAAAATCTTCCTTGTAAAATAAATTCTTAGTTCAATAATTTTCACACATTTGAATTTAATCTTTTTAATTTTAATTTTAAGAATTTAATTTTCTATTTTTACTCTTTTTATTTAATATTTCAAATTTTTATACTTTGTGATGACAATAGGGCGGGGTGAGACAAATTTTTGCCAGCCTCGACTCCAACCCAATACTCTACCACCATGCCTTGATCTTGAGTTTAAAAAATTTGCAACTCATCCCAAACCCGAACCTGAAAATTAATTGTATATCTGATCTCGATCTAATCTGAATTTAAAATTTTTTATTTGAAATTGTGGTTAATTAAATTAAAAAATATATTAAAAAGTCATGCTTGGGATGACTAAGTAAAAAAAAGTATTACATCATAGAAAAAATAAGAAACAAAATGAGAGTGAGACTTGGAAAAATAAATTAAAATGAAATATGGAAAAAAATAGTGTGAAATGAAAGTAAATGCGGTAAAATGATATTGACAGCTATAAAGTTTAAGAATTTTTTAACTTAATTAATATGAAAAAAAAGGACTAATTTTGTAAATATTTTGAGACGGTTTTACTCAAAATTTGATCTCGATTCGATCTAACCATTCTTTAAAGCTAACTCAACTTAGAATCCATTTTCAAAACAATACCTTGACCCTATCAAGTCGGATTCACTCGAAACATGTCAATTTCAAAAAATTTTGCCATCCTTAACTCTAGTATGCTTAAATGAAAAGAGTGCAAAAATAAAAAAATAAAAAATTCTATATTAATTCAAAAAACATTACATTATTTTTTTCAACTTCTAAGCATATAATTCTGGTCACATAAATAAATATATTATTTTAAAAATATTGCATAATTTAATTTAACGGAATTTTTTAATAAAATTATGGACTTTATTAAATCATAGATAAATTAAATTTTAGAGAATATAAAAAATAAAGGGTAAACTATATTAGTAAATTTATTTTTGGTCACCCAACTATTACTAAATTTGTTTTGGTCATCCAATTATTAAAAGTTACAAAATGATCACTTTGCTATTCAATTTTATCTTGTTCGATCACCTAACTATCTTGGATTCTTGGGTGTTCTCATTTTTACAATAGTCTGCCTGGTGACTAAAAGAGATAAAATTGAATAGTTGAAGCGATCATTTTATTACTTTGCATAGTTGGGTGACCAAAAAGGAAATTTACTAATAGTTGAGTGACTGTTTTGTAACTTTTCATAATTAGGTGGCAAAAGAAATACTAATAGTTGGGTACCTAGTGGTGTAGTTTACCCAAAAATAAAAAGTAAATTTCAAATGTATAAAAAGCACAAGGACTTTGGACAAAATTAAACCTTTTAAAATTTCTTTTTCCAAACCCAGATCCAAAATCTTGAAACTAGAGATCTGGTGTCTTTAATTGTATTTGATTCATGGTTTATATACCCAAAAGAGAAATTAAAATTGAATTTGGTCTATTTTAAATTAAACCTCGTTAATCCATCAATCAGATCAATTTAGCCTCTCTAAATTTTCTCTATTTGCCCCAAAAGGCCCAATTTCTCCTTCTTCCCCATCTCTTCACTTTACAATTTTCCAAGTCACCCATCATTCGGAAAAAAAAACAAGAATTTCAGATTCAGAGCGCACTTCGCCTCTTCTTCTACTGTTATTGTTCTCTCAAAATTCTTGGGTTTTTATTATTATTATTTTTCACTCAGATCCTTCATTTCTGGCCAAGGAAACAGATACCCAAGCTTCTTGATTGTGTAAAAAAGATCGTTGTAACCAAATAGATCGGTTTGTGTTTGTGAAATGGCTTCAACGGGGAACCCAAATCAAACCATCCCATTTGATGTGCAAAAATTCTTCAAACCCACAGTTTCTAACCCATCAAATTCCAACTTTCAACAACAAAATCTATCTTCTTCGCCATATCCTACACCTTCTCCTTACCCTTCACCTTCTCCACCTTTCTTTCACCCACAGTATCACCAATTCTACATGCCTCCTTCTTCTCCTACCCATGCTAATTACCAAGATTCCAAATCCCTTTCTTTCCCTTCACCCCCTCTTAGCCCTTACAATGCTGGCACCCAAATTCTTGCCCTTATTAACTCTTCCCCTCAAAACCCTGATTTCCCACCTCAAAATCAACCCCCTAAACTGCAGCAACCGCCTCACGCTGAGTTTTTGGGTTCTGGGGGTCCCAATGTAGGGCCTTCGAGGGTGCCGAGTTGTAAATTGCCTAAAGGAAGGCGGTTATCAGGCACTCAGGTGGGTTATGATATTGACACGAGGCTGTCCGGGGAGGTTCAGCCTCAGCTCGAAGTTACTCCCATAACCAAGTATGGGTCTGATCCTCAGCTGGTACTTGGAAGGCAGATTGCTGTTAATAAGTCTTACATTTGTTATGGGTTGAAAGGAGGCAGTATTAGGATTCTTAATTTAAACACTGCATTGAGGTCTTTGTTTCGTGGGCACACGCAGGTTTATCTCTTCTTTAACTTTGTTGACTGTTCTTTTAGTTGTTGTTATTGGATTGAAATAAATGTAGTAGTAGACAGCTTAGAGCTTTATGGTATTAAAGTGTATGAATACAATCTTGGCATGTTAAAGTATGAAAGAATTGTGCATTTTATTTCTGGCATCCCAAGCTTTGGGTGCGTAAGTTACTGCTTTTGGATGATTATGATTGTCTATTGATCCAACTGACGTTTTCATTTATCTCAGAGGATCACAGACATGGCCTTCTTTGCGGAGGATGTTCATCTTTTGGCTAGGTATTTGTCTTTCTTTAATTGGTTATTACACTTCCATTTTTCCCTTTTTGATTCTTGGTGATACACTTTTCTGCAGTGTGAGTCTAGAGGGAAGGATATTTGTTTGGAAGGTATCTGAAGGTCCAGATGAAGAAGAGAAACCGCAGATTACAGGGAAGATAGTTATTGCTGTTCAGATATTAGGCAATGAAGAATATGTAAATCCACGTATTTGTTGGCACCGGCACAAACAAGTAATGCAACTTCTTTAATGTTTTATCCATATTGAAAGGGCTATTACTATGTTGTTGCCAATGGTATTGCAATCTCATTTTGCAGGAAGTTTTGGTGGCTGGGATTGGAAAACACATTCTGAGAGTTGATACCATGAAAGTTGGGAAGAATGAAGTCTTCTCAACTGATGCACCTTCACCTCTCCAATGTCCTATAGACAAGTTGATTGATGGGATTCAGTTGGTTGGTAAACATGATGGAGAAGTTACTGATGTTTCAATGTGTCAGTGGATGATTACCCGTTTAGTGTCTGCTTCTACAGATGGCACGGTTTGTATTTTCATTTGCCATTTTGTTATATTGACTTGCAGATATCTATGTACTCTCTCTATGCTCCATTGTGGTATAGTCATGGAACCAAGATCTTGGTTTCTTGTTGTTTAGTGCTGGAATTTCATGTTGAATACATGGATATATGCAGTTATGTCAAGATTGCTGTACTTACTAGTTCATGTTATGCTACAGATAAAGATATGGGATGACCGCAAGTCAGTGCCACTAACAGTGTTGAGACCGCATGACGGCCAACCTGTTTATTCAGCTACATTCTTAACTGCTCCTCACCGACCAGATCATATTATACTCATAACAGGGGTAATGATTTTCATGTTCTCTATGTGTGCATCAAGCTTCTGCCTATTTGTTATTCACTGACTTGCTGATTTAAAGTTCATAGTTGTTCAAATTCTTATGATCTGTTGGTATGACATGCAAGTTTGTGCATTTACCTTTTAGGCTTTGGTCTATTTTAAATGGGGGTTTATTTATTTATTTTTAATTTAAGGACTATGTTTCTGCTTTACTTTTCCCTATGAGAATCTTGTTATTCCATGGAATATCCATTTATCTGATTCATCATATTTTACTCTTTTGACCTTTTTCTTTAGGGGCCCCTAAATCAAGAAATCAAAGTTTGGACATCAGCAAGTGAAGAGGGTTGGCTTCTTCCAAGCAATACTGAAAAATGGACTTGCACCCAGACATTGGAGTTGAAAAGTTCTGCTGAACCTCAAATGGAAGAAGCATTCTTCAATCAAGTTGTTGCATTATCGCAAGCTGGCCTTCTCTTACTTGCAAATGCTAAAAGAAATGCTATTTACGCTGTACACTTAGAATATGGTTCTTGTCCATCTGCATCACGCATGGATTACATGGCAGAGTTCACTGTCACTATGCCCATATTAAGTTTTACTGGGACAAGTGATCCTCCCGATGAACATATTGTTAAAATATATTGTGTACAGACACAGGCTATCCAGCAGTATGCTTTGGAGTTATGCCAGTGCATCCCACCACCACTGGAAAATATTGGCTTGGAGAAGTCAGATTCAAGCATTTCTCGTGACGCTATTAACACCGAAGGCTTTGATACTTTCAATCCATCTGGAAATAAACCTTCTGACTTACCCCTTTATACTTCAGTTCCCAAACCAAGTGCACGAGTAAGTAGCTCTGAAAATTTAACTGCAGCGAGGTATCCTTCAAGCCCCCATTCTATTGAGGCAAATACTGCACAAGAGCTAAACACTTCGAATATTGATCCCAAGCCTGCTTCTTCTGCTTTGGCTTCAACGGCAAGCGATGCTGATATTGTATGTGTTGCATCACCACCAACAGTTCCTCCTAGTCCTAGGTTATCTAGGAAACCCTCTGGTTTTCATAACTATGAGGATTATCCAGTTGACAGACAAATGGACACTGTTCGATCGAATTTGTCTGGTCTGCATTCATCAGAAGATGGTTCAAGGAATGATGACAAGAAAATGGTATCAGATGACAAATCTGGTGCATATACTCCGCCTATCATTTTCAAGCATCCAACTCATCTTGTGACCCCATCTGAGATATTGATGGCTGCAACATCTTCTGAAACTACTAATGTCAATGAGGGAAAGAGTGAAGGCGAGGTGCACATTCAGGATGTGGTTGTCAATAATGATGCACGCAATGCTGAGTTGGAGGTAAAAGTGGTGGGTGAAGCAAGATCATCTCAGAACAATGAATTTGGTTCCCATGGAGACTCCCAAAATCGAAATTTGGAAAATAGAGAGAAATTCTTTTGCTCCCAGGCTTCAGATCTTGGTATTCAGATGTCGAGGGAGAGCAGTGCGATATCCAGGGATGCTTACGTTGTTGATGAATCTCAGCAAGCGGATGGTGTTGGTGCATCAGGGTCGTATGTGAAGCCTAATATTGCTGAGGAAGAAATCAATGATTCCAGAAAGGATCTTTCTGGAAAGGGTTTGGAATCAGCCATACCTTCTACATATCAACAATCACCAACATCAGGTGCAAAAGGGAAGAAGCATAAAGGGAAAGGTTCTCAGGCATCTGCTCACACTTCCCCTTCTTCAAGTGCTTTCAATTCTGCAGATTCTACCACTGAACCAGGAGCAAATTCCAATCTCCCCTCAGCTGCTGCTGCATTTCCTCAAATAGCGGCTATGCAAGATATGCTTAATCAGGTGATTGCTAGAGAAAGAAATAAAAAAAAATGGTTATACCTGTATGCTTCTGTTGTATGCTCATTTCTGTTGCGTGTTAATAGTTAAATATGCTAGGGAAATGTATAGATATAACAAAGCTTATCCTTGAGTATCCTCAAATAGTCTCTAAAGTTTTCATTTGTGTTTATAATCATTGATCATTTCATAATTTTGGATAAAAATCAACCCAGGTGCATTTATTCATTTATTTAAAGGTTCACCTCGATGACTATATGCTTATCACATTTTCACCTATTGTTCCTTTGATGTATTTTGCCTAGCAATATGTTAGCTTTCTTTTCTAAACAAATGTGGTTTAAAACTTTTTGCTGCACCGTTACGGTATCTTGACTGTGGTTTCAATCATTCTTGCAGCTAATTACTACACAAAAGGAAATGCAGAAACAAATGTCAAATATTGTCAACCAACCAGTTACAAAAGAAGGAAGAAGACTAGAGGCTGCTCTAGGACGGAGTATTGAAAAAGCTCTTAAGGCCAATACTGATGCTCTATGGGCTCGTTTTCAGGAAGAAAATGCAAAAAATGAGAAGCTGCTTCGAGAACATACACACCAGATAACTAGCTTGATCACTAATTTTATGAACAAGGATTTGGCAGTAATGTTGGACAAAGTAGTCAAGAAGGAATTAGCTGGAGTTGGACCAGCTGTTATTCGTACCATTACTCCAGCAATAGAGAAAACCGTAACTTCAGTAATCAATGAGTCCTTCCAGGTTAGACTTTTAAAATCTTGTTCTTTTGCTGGAAAGCTTAATGGAATCTAACTAGTCCTTTGTATGACAGAGAGGGGTCGGAGATAAAGCAGTGAATCAACTAGAAAAGTCTGTTAATTCGAAACTCGAAGCTATAGTTGCCAGGCAAATTCAAGCCCAGTTTCAAACTTCTGGCAAGCAAGCACTCCAGGTATGCACAAGTTCACTGTATTTGGTAATAGCTATAGGCGGATATTTTCTTTCTCTTGTTATGAGATCAAATTAGTGTCATTCGGTATGTTCCAGGCAATTTCTGGTTATTAATTTATCATTTCTTTTAGGAGGCTTTGAGGACTAGTGTGGAAGCTCTAGTGGTCCCTGCTTTTGAGATTTCATGCAAAGCCCTGTTTGAGCAAGTAGATTCTGCGTTTCAGAAAGGGATGGTTGAGCATACCAATGCTGCTCAGCAACAGTTAGAGTCTGCAAGTTCTTCTTTGGCAATTACTTTAAGGGTATATTTTTTCTCACATTTACTATTTAACTGAAGGCTGGTGATTTGTGTTTTTTTCCAAGATTTATAACTTGTGGAGCATTAGACGTTGAATGACTTAGTGAGGAACTAAGGATTATTGTTTGTTTGTGATGTTTTTGTTTTTGGCCATTTGAGGTAATATGCATTAAAGCATGCAATATTATTTGTTGCTACAGAGCACTTGTTTGATCGTGTGTGTCAGTTATTTGACTGCTTTTTGAAAGTACTTTCTGTGTCATTTTCTCCTTTGAAATCTCTTTTAATTGCAGGATGCCATAAACTCCGCTTCATCAATTGCTAAAACCTTAAGTGGGGAATTTGCTGAAGGGCAACGGAAACTTTTAGCAATTGCAGCTGCTGGAGCTAACTCAAATGCTGCAACTTCATTTTCTTCCCAACTTAGCAATGGACCTTTAGGTGGTCTGCATGACAAGGTATGTTTGTTTCGCACATTTAATGCCTGCATTAAACATGATTGCCAAAGTCAAATCTGGCTATTAAGTATCACTTCTTTTATAGGTGTTTCAGTTGGTTCCTAGCTAGTTTAATCTCTCAAATGAATTCCTATCCCTCTCAGGTTGTTGTGCCCATGGATCCCACAAAAGAGCTATCAAAGTTGTTATCTGAAGGCAAATACGAAGAAGCGTTCACAATTGCGCTGCAAAGAAGTGACCTCTCTATTGTTTCTTGGTTATGTTCACAGGTAAGCAAAAATGTCTTGAATTTACTATTTGAATTTCTAGTTAAAACTTGAAGCCTTGGCATTAGGTAAGAAATTATTCTTTTTTCCTTTTACTAGGTTGATCTACGTACGATTCTGTCAACTGCACCTTTTCCTTTGAGCCAAGGAGTGCTGCTCTCCCTCTTGCAGCAGTTGGCATGCGACATCAACAAGGACACTCCACGAAAACTCACATGGATGGTGGACGTGGCCACAGCTATCAACCCAGGTGACCAAATGATTGCGGTGCATGTGCGACCAATCTTTCAGGAAGTCTACAAGAGAGTGCATGAAATAAGTAGCTCGCCATTGCTTACAGGTGCAGACCATGCGAGTATCCGTGCTCTCATTTATGTCATCAACTATGTTTTAATGACTTGTAAATGAAGAAAACACATGAGGATTTTGGGAGTCACAGTTAAGTTTGTACAAGTTTCTGGTTGTTTTCATGTAAGGACCCTCTGCTCTGCTTTGCTTTGCATTATCAGGACAGTTGGGGAGAGGGGGTCCTGATTTTGTTATCCATAGATATTTTGAAACTGTACGAATTAATGAAGTATTTCTCAGAAAGAAAGGGAAACAAAACGTTAAGACATTGATTACATACATTACATACGCAATTATATACATAACTAGGCAGTGAAAAGTTTGACCGAGGAGAGGCGATGCGATTCAATCACCATTGCCTCTGCACACCATAGCTAGAACACATGGAACAACACCCTCTGGCACCCAAGATGGTATCAAAGAAACAATCGAACTTTTCGGATATGGTTGTGTAGAATATGCAATTAGCAGGTTAATAGTAGGGAAGGACTTGAAAACGCTGAATATATCTTATTTCGTCTCCAGGATCAGTCGAATGATTATTGTAAAGTATTTCTGAAAAAATGAAGGCTTTATGGGAATTCACTAGGAGTTAAAGGGAGAGAAATTGTAGAGAGCTTGGAAGGGGCTTAGCCAATTAATAAAGTAGTAGAGGAATAGTTTGAGGGAGTGACACTTATGCCTTATGCCACATGTTCTCCTATGATTAGTGAGCTTGTTATTCAAAGTTTGTTTTTTATTAAGTAGCTATGTGATTTGTCGTGATGGGATTGTAGGGTATGTTAGTATTACGTGACAGCAATCATATTCAACTAATTGACCTTGGTGTGGACTTAGTCTTAGGTGGGCGTGAAGGTTGGTGGAGCACTTTGGTAGTTTTCTGTGAGACTTCTTCACTTGGTGGAGGCTTGGGATATATGTAACAATCTTGCATATTCAAGAGATTTTGACGGCTTTCATCCACAGTCTCTCATTGAAGAGATTTTGACGGAATCTAAGAACTAATGTACCAGTTTTAAGTTATTGATAGTGGGAGCCTTTTTGTGAAGGTTTAATTTGGCTCCAAGGGGCATTGTTACGGCATGATCTCCCTAATCGGAGGTGTGCATGCCAGTGATCTAGTGCGGCTTCTCCTCCGATCTCCGACATCGGGTACTCTCTCAATCTTCTCCGACAGCCAGGGTAACTGCAACCAGGGTTTCTTCTAGGGCTAATCCTTGGTGCTTTTAGGTCCCTTGTACGTTTTCATATTTAATTCTTTTTTTGACTTTGTTGGGCCTTCATGTTGTACCCAATTTATTCCTTGAATGCAATTTTTCGTTGAAAAAAATTGTCCATAACCCTGAATAAATTTAATTAAGATAAAATTAAATATTTTCTATATTTATTATATCAATTTTAAGGTCGATGTTCAAGGTTCGTGTATCAAATAATGACCCTTTTCTTAATACACGATTCCTAATATTATTCTATTAAAAAATAAAATTTCCTACTATTATTCATAACACTTTCAAACACTTCAATTACAAGATAATACATGCTTAAACGCGTTTAAATTCATATCTTCTTTAGCTTAACTAGCTTTTAATGTTACATGCATTGCACGTGATTTTATGCGTTTAATATTTAATTACTTTTCTAAATATTTTTTTAAATTATAATAATTAACGTGAAATAATATTTCTTATTTGAATTATTGAATATAATTAAAACATATTATCTTATCATTTCAAATATTATAATAAAAAAATTTCAAATCATAATTAAAACATTATTTAACATATTTCAACCAACAACATGGTTTTACTTTAGGTAATTAATGTAAAATAATATTATTCAAAACAATAACTGATTAACATAATTAACTCTAATATATTAATAGTAATTAAGATATTTAGAATTTTATTCAAGTAATAATTCTATTGTAAATCAATAAAATGAATACAAATTTTTAAAATAAAATTAGCACAATATTTTAAAATAATAATTATAAATTAAATATATAATTATCACCATCTCTATTTTAAAATATAAAATTTATAATTATAGAATTATAGACTGATCGGCTAACACAATATTTTAAAAAGGAAAAAAGAAAATGAATTGAAAGGAGTTAAAAAAGGCCGCGTGGCAGAGAATCGTCGCCACCTTTCTCTTTCTCCTTTTGTTTGTATTACAATTTTTATTTTATTTTATTTTATTTTATAATAAATGCTACCAAATCCTAATTCCAAAGCACCAATTTCGTCATTCACCAACAAATATATGTGTATATATATATATATTCTTCTTCTTCTACTGCTCCACTTATTCCCATACGCCACGCCCAACTCTACAACGCCAAATTCAAGGTTCCTCTCTCTCTCTCTCTTTCCCCCCCCCCCTCTTAGATTCATATTTTTATCTTATTTTTTTCAAGATTTAACTTAGTTTCTTCACTTTTTATATATGAGATTTTCTCGGTTTATTTTCCCTCTGTTATGTTGACGTTTCAATTTACTAGTATTTTCTTCGGGTTTTTTTTCCCCTCATCGTTTCGTAATCTGATTATGATGGATCGGCGTTTAACGTTTTCTCTCTCTCTTTTTTAATTATTTTTAAATAACTAAGCTGTTTAATCTAATCTCATGTTTTTTTTCATCGTTTTTTAAGTGCCTCCACACTAGATTTTCACTTGCCACCGCTTCATCAGTAATTTTATCCTGAAAATTTTAGGATAAGGTTGAAAATCTCGTATTAGGTTTTCTGTTGACCGGGTTGACTATGAATTAATTTAGAAAAGGGATTTTTTTGTTGCTGTGGTTGTTGATTTAGATCTTTGATTATTTTAATCCAATATTGATTTTTGCTGCAGTTTACCAACCTTATTGTTTATTTGTTCGAGACTTGGCGAGTTTTTTTGAATCCCCATGGCTTCAAAGCGGATTAATAAGGAGTTGAAAGATCTGCAGAAGGACCCTCCTGCATCTTGCAGTGCTGGTCTGTGTTTACTTTTTGAATCACTCAATTTGTTGAATTTATGTCTTTATATGGTATTCTTTGATAGTTTACTTGAAGATCCGCTGATAATTTGATATATATAATATAGTTGATTTAAGGTGTCTATTTTAATTTGTTTCCACTATGAAAGTGTGGAGATATTTTTTATTAACATATCCAAAAACCCTAACAACGGCCAGTGGCTGATAATTCGATTATATTATAGTAGTGTTGGTTTAAGGTGTCAGTTTTAATTTGATTCTGCTTTGAAAGTGGCAACTGGTTCTTGTTTTTAGATACATAAGAGATATTTTGATTAATATATCCAAAAACCCTAATAATTGTCAGTGGTGTAGAAGAGAACACGGTCAGATTGTACCTTTTCATGATATTTATTATTATTATTGTTTAAATAATATTTTGCTTGTATACAGGCCCTGTTGGTGACGATATGTTCCACTGGCAAGCAACAATTATGGGCCCAGCAGACAGTCCTTTTGCTGGAGGACTATTTCTTGTTTCCATTCACTTCCCCCCAGACTATCCATTCAAGCCTCCCAAGGTAATTTTTAAAAAAATAAAAGTGCAAATATGTTCTATCATGTGTATATACCTAAGTATGTATGTATGTATGTATGTATGTTTGCGGGTTATTGGTGTTTGGGATAAAGCTAGATACACTGTAATAATCACGTTCGGGGAGTTTTATTATTTAAAATATGCTAAAAATGGGCCTTGTAATGGTGTCCATGTTTCAACCCTGTTTTGGTTTTTGCGTCTTCAAACACTGGTTCACTGAAGTTTAAATGAATGCCTTGAACATGTATTAGAAAAGCCTTTTTGTTTGTGTTTGTTATCTTGTTGCTATGATCCAATCTATGTGCCTTTGATTTTTTTACTTCAAAAGTGTAGCTTATTAATTGCTATATCTATAGCTTATTTTGGTTACTGAAGTTGGCGTATTTATGTATTTATGTATATGTTATATACTACATCGGAAAAACTAGGTGTTTCGTTCGAGTTATTCTTGAGCTGATTGTCGTCTTTATGCTAAGGTTTCTTTCCGAACAAAGGTTTTCCATCCAAACATCAACAGCAATGGAAGCATCTGTCTTGACATTCTCAAGGAGCAGTGGAGCCCTGCCCTTACCATATCCAAGGTAAATATACTTATGCCTCGTTTGGTTATGTAGTGCATTAACACAAGGAAAACGCCTCATAAACTTGGTATTAGAAGGATGAGTAAAAACTGCGAAGCATTAATGTAATCCCTATCATGAAATCCTCATGAGTCACAAGCAGACAACAGTAATTACCATCAAAATACGATTCAAGCCCGAACATGGAACATTATTATTAACCAACACCTATTTAGGTGTCTTCTGTTAAGGAATCTTGTTCTTAATAACTTGCAAAATGTGTGTTATGTACCCATTGCAGGTGCTGCTTTCAATATGCTCACTTCTCACAGATCCAAATCCTGATGACCCTCTGGTGCCTGAGATTGCTCACATGTATAAGACTGATAGAGCCAAATATGAGAGCACTGCTCGCTCATGGACTCAGAAATATGCAATGAATTAAGGGTCGGTCAGGCTTAGGATGCTATGTTTGATACCTATTACTAAATAATATTAGTAATAACTTTTTTCGTTTGGATACTTTGATAAAGTGGTGGTGTGGTGTAATAAGCTCTAAAGTCTTTCAGAGGGTAATTTTTTTTCCAATCAAGTTACTTAAAAATTACTATTATAAATATATTCGATAGTTCGTATATTTGTGTCATATTCGTCTTATATTTATATATAATAAAAATAAATACATATATTATTTAATTTGGTTTTAATTATATAATAAAGTATGAATATAAAAACCAATGCTTAAAAAGTTTCTCAGAAACTAGGATCAAATAAGAAAGACAATGCATCCTGCCTTTCAATTGAAAAATATCAACTGTAGCCTACATTGACAGATGATGAGATGAAATTACAATGGGTATACTTGAGATATTGGTAAATGAGTTTAACTTAAAAATAAATGTTGAATTTAGCTCGAGTTTGAATCTAATAATATAAGGTCTTAAACTTGGCTTGATTACGTACATAGGCACAAGAGATGGGCATTGTTCCCTGGTGTCTATATGTCACCAAGAGTCACTAACCGGAGTCACTAACCGGTAAACACGAAACCTCGAGAGAACTCAACTTGGTAAGATGACTTTTCTTCACCCATCACCACCATTCTCATGCGGAACTGGAGGGGGTTCACAATCTGATCATGTACAGAGTAGTTTGTTATCCATCCAGCGCCGGACGTTTTCCGTGCAAAAGCTCTTCCCCGGAATTGCGACAGATTCGTTGGCTTACGCGTTCGAAATCCAAACTTGGCTTGCTTCCGTAAGAGGCTTAAGTCAAAGGTGGAGCTTCTGGGAATTGCTTCCATTGTTGCAGATAGAGGCAAGCACTTTACATGGTGAGAGTCACGAGATAACTGGCAGAATCATCTGCTCGGTCACATTGCAAGCAAAGCTTGAAAGTAAGTGTGGGCAAGGAAAGATTTTGTTCAAGGATACGAGGATATACCCTATTTCCTTCCGAGCTCTTAAATTGAAGAAGATACTGACATTAGGACAGGTCTTCTTTTTCGATACAAACCCATGGCAATAGCAACAATATTAATTAAACTAATACTCAATCGAAACAATATCTATATGAATCGAGTCAAACTTTCTTGTGAGAAGAGAGGAGATACTGGACGTCGAAACTTACTTATTTTGCAAATGCTGATCCTCTCCTATCAAGATTACATTATCAATTTGGAACTGGTTGAGCGCTCAGAAATGGGAAGAAAATCAAGCTGAATTTCAACTAAAATCTCAACAGAAAAAAGTTTCAGGTTTTGCTCAACAATGTATGAAAAGCTCAATCTCAATCTCAGTAAATTTCAACCGACCATGTGTGAATCCCCAAAGTAAAAAGAAAATCCGATTCAATTCGATCAAACCCAGAAAGAAAAAGAAATGGAAGAATATGAAGAAAACAACAATTTTGATCTCAGTTTAACTGCTGTAGTAAACAGATTACAATACTATGATGCAAAGCTTGAACACAAAACTTCAAAAAGAATCAGACAAACTTCAAATTTCAAATCAATGGAAAAAAAAATGAAAAATCAAAGCAAACCTCTCAATTCCGACTCTTTGACCCACAATTTTGAATTAAAAATGAGAAGAAATTTTAAATTTCTACAAATTTGTAGTAGTCGATGGAGCAGAGCGGACCAATCCTGTGGACACGGCGTCGTTTTCATCGAGGAAGAGTCCATCGGAGTTTCTAAGAAGAGCGTGGACGCCGCAGACGAGGACCCCAATCCCTAACCCTAAGGACAAATTTTGAAATACTCCGCAAATCCAGACGGCCAGCACAGAAAGGAAAGCTAAAACTAGCAGCACGAAGCGATCGTTGACACTGTGGCCCCATAACACGAGTGGATCCTCCCGAAAAAAGTAGAGGAGGAACCAAAGAGCGAAAACGGCCGAGCAGAGGAGGAGGGAAAGTGGAGAACCGATGAGTGAGAAGGCGGATGTGGCGGCGATCACCACGGCATAATTGGCGCGAAAATAATGCATGTTAGCGGAAGCGTGAGATAGAAAAGAGTGGGGACGGGAGAAAGATTGGGAACCGGAGCCCAAGAGCTGAGGCCAGGGGCGGAGGTGCCGGGAGAGGGTGACGGAAAGATTGTGAAGGGAGCGGGAGAGGACGTCAGAAGCTGAGATAGGGATGGTGGTGTACGTGGCGGATGTTGATTGGTGGTTCTCCATCTCGTCGTTATTTCGAAGTCCAGTATGTTTTTTGTTTGGTTTTTATTTTTTGACCTCCGACGAGAAGAAAAGAGACGAGAAGATACGAAAACGAGACGAGACAAGCCAGCAACCACTAACTTTTGCGTTCAAAAGTCCAAAGCTGAAAATGTCGGACGGCTTTTGTTTGGTTTTATCGTAGTTGTGATGTTCAGTTGGGTATGACATGCGAGTATATTTCTAATCTTATTTTTTCTTTATTTTATTTATTTATTACCATCTACAGCAGAGCAGTCAAAGTTAACTAAAGCACCCCAACAATGAGCTATAAAAAATCATTTTAGTCCATTTTAAGCCTCTTTCCACTCTTGAACTTATGATTTTGTTAAATTTATCTTTTAAAAACTAATTGATATAAAAAAATTTGTACGAAACAAAGACGACATATCATTCTATACCTAATTTTAAACCATAAACCTTGAACTCTAAATCCTAGACCTTGGTCTTTGGACTTTAAATCGTAAATCTTGGGTCCAAGGTAAGATCTAGGATTCTAAGATACAAAGCCTAGAGTCTAGAGTTCATGAGTTATGATAAAAAATATTACCAAAATGATGTGTAATGACATAGAAAAAGACGTTGAAATGACGCTAAATAATTGGCAAATGATACATGACGATGTGACGTCTTTGTTTCATATAATTATTTCCTAATTAACATTTGTTAACTTTATTAACGTAGCATACATGTGGATCGCCATGTGAACATTAGCAATTAATTAATTTTTTTAAAATTTTAAATTTAAAAATTATTAAAAGAGTATAAAAATTAATTAATTGTTAACATAACATACACGTAAACTTCCACGTGAATGTCATGTCAACAAAGTTAAAAGACTAATTTTTCTATCCATTTTTGGGTGATTTAAGAAACCATGCAAGTTCAACGATAAAAGAGGCGAAAAATTAAATAAAGAATTAAAATGACTTTTTCTTTATAAAATTGAAAGACCAAATAAATCATTATACCTAAATTTAATTGCATGTATTTCGATCTCATCTCTAATATTATCTAACACTTTCTTCTTCTTTTTCATTTATTTATTTTTATAATTTACTTTTATCAATTTTTATGTATCTTTTTACGTTTTTATTTTTTAAAATTTTCATAATTTCTTGAAAATGTTTATAAAGTTTTTAAAAAAACAAAAAAACCATTTCTTAACTTGACATATAAAATAAAATAAAATAAAATAATATTAATTATGAAATGAAATATTCGTTGGTTTCCATGACTGCAATTTCGAAGTGTTCAATTAAAGCAAAAGAAAAGAAGAAAAAATAGAAAATTAAATTTACAAAAATTATAAATGTTGACGACTAAACGTGATTATGATTTAATATTTTAAAAGAAAAAAAGTATTACTTAAATGATTAAAACTAAATAATTTGAAAAGTAAAGATACCGATTTTAAGGAAATAAAATAGGACTAAATTAATATAAATCGATAAATACAATGACTATCCTTTGAATTTAACCTTAAACTTCTATTTATATGTAAAATTTAAGGGTGAAAGCTAGAGTTGTCATTTTTGTTAAATGTAATTATTATTATTATTATTATTATTATATAAAATTATATTTTATTATTTTTAACGAGTAATATGATCAAGCTGAAAAAAAATACAATTACCATTGCAGCTAGAGGTGAGCTTTCGATCAACTCGAGTGAAAAAATTTCTAATTAATCAAGTTGATGAGTCCTATTTTATCATCCTAACTAGATTTGAATTTTTTTTCAAATCGAGTCGAGTGAAATGAAATTCGAGTCGAGTCGAGTTGAATCAAGTGAAATTGTTCAAGGATTAAATTAAAAAATTAAACATGTCAAATTAAAATCTTGTTACAGTATAACTAATTTCATGTTAGAGCACATAAATTTGAAACCATATATATTTGAAAATTTTTTCAAAGCAAAATAATAATAAAATACTTTAGTATGATAAACTCAAATAATTAATTAACTTATTTAGATCCTAAAATTATTATTCTAGACAGTTTTTAATTTTTTTAATTTTCTTTATATATTTTTTAGAATTTTTAAAAAAAATATTTTTGAAATTTTTATAAATATTTTGAATCTTTTAAAATTATTCTGAATTTTCTTTTTAATTTTTGTTGTGAAAGAGATCAATTTGTTCATTTTTAAACTTGACAGGGACCAAAAAGGTATTTATACCAATCTGTTATTTGAATTATTCCAGTTATTCGAATTGTAAAATTCAACTCAAGACTTGAATTACTTATTAGAGTTGACTCAAATAATTCGATTAACTCGAAATTCGATTTTTTTCGATTTTTAATTTTGCTTACCCCTAATTGCAGTGGTTCGAAGTGGTTTAATTCAATGATTTTTATTTTTTAAAAATGTTTTAAATTATTTTTACTAATTTAAATATAAAATGTTTAATTTTATATTATAAAAATTATAAATTAAACTTTAAAAAAGAAATCCTTTTTTTCCTCAACAATAGCAAAACTGATCTCAGAGAAGTAAAGCAGTTCCATAAAAAAAAGGAAAATAAATAAAATTCTTTGTATGATCTATAGAAACACCCAACTCCATTGCCTTTTAAAGTGTGTCAATTTTATTCAAAGATTGCTTATACATATATATATATATGTGTGTGTGTATGTATACTATTCATCCAAGACTTGCTTGAGCAAAAGAATAAAAAAAGCTGCATAAAGTTTGCCCAACAATAAGTGAATTAAAAAGACTATAAATACAATCTCTAAAATCTCTCAATTGTTGTTCCAACTTGCAACCAAAATCCATTACATCAAACTGCCATCATTTTCAATCCCCCGAAAAAGAAGCTCGAGTTTCAGACTCGATAGCAAGTTTGATACGAAAAAATGAGCCGATACGCGGACCATCTAAGACAAATTGGGAGCATAGTATATGAAATGACTTGTTCCCATGAAAGAACTTGAAGTGATTCCATGGAAGTTGTTATTTTGTATCACTACTGGATACCTGTGGTTTGCAATACTATGATTTCGATCTAATGGCTTTGATATGCCATGTGTGTCCCCCGAGACTTCAGACCGTTTTGCAATGTCAGTTGTCTTGTTCGATTCAATTTTGGGATCATCATCGATGACAATGACTTCTTTACTGCAAACAATAGATTCCTCGCTCCTATCTTTGCAGTCTAGAGTTGAAACTTTCTCCATATTGCATCTTGCAGTTGGAAGTAGCTTGTATGGCTCCATAGAGGTAGTGAAACTGTGATGCCTATGCTCGTCGAGGAACAAGCCAACCGGAAGTTGTAGAGTTGTTTGTGGTGGGGTTGCGAGAGTGGCACGGTTTCTATAGCCATTTGTCAAGTAGGCGTCAAAAGTTCGCTCCACCAAATCATTTGGATTCTGATTGAAGATCATAGAACATGGACGCATTGCATGATGGAAGGGCATCTCGTCTTGATTCCGGTTATCACTCTGGGCACATGGCCGGCCTTGACCAAGTGGCATAGATGCTTCTTCCTCCTTGTCAACCACCATTAAGTTCTTCCCCATTAGCCTGAGAACGGGATTAGATGAGGATGGACTAGCAGAATCACATACACCGTGACCAGAAAGCTTGACACCACCATCGGGGCATCCTTTAAAAGGGATGGGACCTAAAGGAGGTTTCATGACAGGGAGAACCATTTGTTCAGATCCTAGTTCTGCATTACTTGTCAGAGAAAATGTTTCTGGTCTTGCCGCCAAATTATTGGGACCGAAACCTGGATTGGCACCATTTTGCGTTCTGATGGCAGGCACCATCATCGAAGCCATTGTTCGTCGCCTTAGTAGCTGTGACTCATGATAATTTAGAGCAAAACCTTGGAAGGATCTCTCTTTTGTTTGGCAACAGCATGGTTGATCATCATTTTTGGAAAAGAAAGGCTTCTTTTCAATAGATATTCGAGGGACCTGAAATTTCTCTCCTTCAAAAGTTCTTTCCTGTCCCGGGCTTGTATGTTCCACAGCAACACCATTCTCAACTAAGGTGTCAGACTTGGCAGTAGAGTAGCCAGATCTATCCGTTTCCATAGCTGCAGGAGCACCAAGAAATGCTAATGGTTCTTCATACTTCAAATCGAACCTGGCTTCCATAGAATTAGAGATTGTTGACAATACGGATAGGGGTGAATCTGATGAGTCCCCATCTACCAAATCAAGCTGATCTCGAGAGGATCGAATCTGGTTGGCTGTTGATGCATTTCCTTGAAAATCATCAGAGCCCATATCTCTAGGACTTGGCAAAAACGATCCTGGCGGACCAGGAATAAGTATTGGATCAACCTCAAGAAATGAGTTGCTTTGTGCCACATCAGAATCTAATTCTCCTACATTAGCAGCTTGTCCAATTATATTGAGACCAACTTCAGCACAAAATATATTTGGTTTATCAACAAGATTTCGCTCAGTAGGAAATACTAGTCCTTCACCCCCACACAAAGGGCCGGTGTAATCTTCATTAGTTTGAAAAGAATCAGATATTTTATTGGGAATATTACTCAGTTTGCCAGGCTTGGTTCCTAGTGACCGACTCAAACTAGTAATCGTCTCCTCAACAGATTCCAAACCATCAAGTTTATCCAGAATATCCTCACTGCCTCCAGTAGAAGAATACATGTTCTCTGTCTCATCATGATAATAAGAGTGAGGTTCCGATGGTAGTTCTTCAGTAATCTCGTTCCCCTCACGTTGATTTTTAGCATCATCATGCACCAATTTACATTCTTGATCTGCCTCATAATCCCGAGCTATTGCCTCATCTATTTCTGCCATAAAATGAAGTCGATTCTCCCTTGTTGAATGTTTCTTAACCAAGTTAGAACCAGATTCAATCATTGATGACCTGCTGCTAGCAGATATCTTTTTCTTTTGCAAGGAAAAGCTGAAGCATTTGGGTGCGGAAAACTGATGACTAATAGTTGTTGTAGTATCAGCGATAGGCGAATCAGGATTACTATTTGCATCAATATCAACCATCATTTCACTCAACGAAGATGTGCAATTTTCGTTAGAGTTCAAAGATCTCATTGTATGGTCATCATCTAGACAGGGACGGTCTTCGCTGATTGACTGTTTTGCATTTTGCTCACGTTGGTGAAGCGGCTTCTCCACCTTGTTTTGCATGCTGGCTTGAAACAAGGCACTCCTTACTCTCTTCATTCCCAAAGAACGCTCCTTTCTACAGATAACCAGTGCTTCATAAACAGGCTTTTCTATCCTCGCACATTTCCTAGGAGAAGAAAATGGGTTTTTAGAAGAATGTTTTAACTTGCGAACACAATTTCTCTCCATAACACGACCACCTTCATGAGATTGATCACTCTGAAACCGCAAGTCCCCAGTTTTCTCTTGATTATTAGGCTTCCTTGAAAGACCTTCTTGTTTATAGCACACACTTTCCTTAAAGTTTCTAGTATCATTGGATTTTATTTGCTTCGACACACACAGTTCCACACTCTTGCAACTGTCTTCTTCTTCACGATATCCTTCTCGACCTCCAACTATCTGTTTAAGAACAGTATAGCAACAAATTACCAAACATTGAATCCTTCAATATATCACAAAATATTTGCATTAAAATATGAAAAGCTAAAATTTGCTGAGTAGATACCATAGTCACTGCATGCAAAATTTATAACCACAAGCTATAAAATCATGGAGAGCATTCAACAACTAAGAGAAGACCATATAGAGAAAGAGATGTGTACCATTGAAGAAGGGGTCTTATGAGAGCAATTTTTTCTGCATTGAGGAGCATCCTCATGTTTGAGATACTTGTGATGTTTTAGGGCATGACACCTTTTCTTTTTGCTTCCTTTACCTATTTTCAAAGACTTGTAAGATGGTCCAAGATCATCACCATGTTTTGACACTGGTGGCAATGGAACCAGCACTGGCACATCGTTAACTTTCGATAAAATCCGAAGCTTGGTGCCATTAGCATCAACATAAACAGCACCTAAATCGACAGTACCCTCACCATTATTTTGGGAATTTGTTCTTTTCTTTTTCCCTTCATCACACATTTCAAGTCCTTCAAAGTCAGAGATGTTTGAAGCAAGGGCCCAGCTTCTACCATTCCTCCTATCAAGCTCTTCTAATGTGTAGGATTTAGCAGTAGCATATACATCTACCAACAGTTTTGTTTTCCTTGGTTTAATTTTATGCCTTGTAAGCTTAGAATCCACTGTCCATTTGGGAGTTGACTCAACAGAAAGGCACTGGTCCATATGAGCATTCAAAGTGGTATTAGAAGAAGAAGAAAATGATTTACAAACAGGGCAAACTTTCGAACCCATTGATTCCGATACCACGGAACAATTTGAAGCAATATCTTCGGTAGAGCTACAATCAGAATGACCACCAAATTTCACTATCAACCTGCACTTCTTGCCTGATGGTTTAGTTGTTTTTTCAGTCTTTTGAGACTTCAAAGCAACAACAGCTTTAACTTGGGCTGATGATCCTTCTTCCACTGAAATGGATTGCTTGTCAACGAGAACCGAGTCTATATCATATGAATCTAGTACCCCATGATGGGTTGATCTTTGCTTCTCAATTGGATTGGTTTCGACCACATGTGTCTCTTTGGGTTGGTTTCTCACAATATCAAGATGCTGAAATGGTGGCAATGGATCCTTCATGCCATGTTTCAAAACAAGTTGTAAACTTTCTGAAGAAAAAGGCCAATTCTTGTTGATATCCTTGCTCCGGCCATTGAACACGTAATCTCTACAAAAAAAAGTCAAAATTATCTCTGTTGTTAGTAACCAGCCAATCAGAAAAACAAAAACCCAAGATTCAACAATCTATGTATATATATATGTAAAACTAAACACCCAAAATACAAAAAAGAAATAAAGAAAACTATTTGTTGTACAAAGGTAGCAACTTTGGTCCAAGATGAAATTTCATGTACAAATAAGAAAAAGTTAAGGTCCCGAGAGACCAAAATAGGGGACAAGATTCGGCGATGTGTCAATATAAACATTGAGCTCTGGATCTGACCCAACAAAAGTCATTTTAAGATGAGAGATCAAAGAAAAGAGTGTTGGAATAAATACCCATCAATGGATTATCAAAATAAAGTTATGAAATTTACCTTATGGAGAAATTGGGGAGTGGGTTCTTATGATGATGATGATCAAGAGATGGCTGCTTCAGCAGATCTACCTCATCATCACTACCAGTGAATTGGGGAGAACATGAAGGATCTGATGAAGGGTTTTCAATGGATAACATTTGATGAAAAAGCTAATCTCTTGTTGTACTGTTTACACAACAGTCACCACAACAACAAGAAGAAGCACACTGATTGTGATACTGTCCTTATAATCAACACTGTCATTTATCTTCAACATAACATTACCTTTCTCTCTTCATCTTTGATTGGGTCTTCATCCATATTTAGCCTGCCATTAAATAGGACAAGAAAAAAAAAACGTTATTTTATGTGATGGAAAGGGTATGAATTTGAAGCATGATTCTGGGTTTTTGATTGATCAAAGTGAAAGTAAAGAAAAAATAAAATTTGTTACTCAGTTTATGTAGGGAAACGTTATTTTATGTGGGGTTAACTCACAAAAGAACAAACAGAAAATCCATAAATTTGAGGAGATGCCATTGGTTACCAAATTCTCTACATCAAACAGATTATCAAAATTCCATTAAAAAAAGCACAAATTGTTTGATAATATATGAAAACTTTGAAGCTAAAACGAGAATTTTTACAGGGCTAGAAACCATAATCAAATAACAGTTTGAAAGAACATAAAGGGCATCTAGTTTAGATCCATGGGGTCGAGAAACATTAAGAGTTGAAGAAACCCAGAAACTAAGAAGAAGAAAAAAAATGGCGAAATCATTTATGAAATAAGGAAAGCTAAGCTTAGCTTCAACATTGAACGTACAAACAAGGCAAAGAAAAAAAAATAGCAAAGAATAGAGATGCAGAAGAGTCCCAGAATTAGAAACAACGAGATGGAAGATTAAAGATTTAAGATTAAACTTATACAATCACAAAAGCAAACCTTGGGTGTTTTAGAGTAGATGAAGAAAGAGCAAAAACAAGAAGGAAAAAGTTGGAGGAATGGACTCAGTGTTTTAGGGTTGAAAGAGAGACGAAGAGCAAGCACAACCCACTTACACACATTCATCAAAAGGGCAAAAAAGGGGGGGCAAATGGGGGCAACACCAACCTTTAATCTGTGTGAAAATGCAAATGCAAATGTTTTTTAAAGTCAAGGGAGAGAAAGAAAAAAGTAAGAGAGAGAGAGGAAGGGTGTGTTTTTTTCTGCAAAATACACGAAGCTGTCCTATCATATACCTACCCTATCCTACCCTACTATTACTGCAACCTTTCCTTTCTCTTCCATGGGATAAATTACAAACAAAGTCACTAAATTATTAGTGAGTTTTCATTTTAGTCACTCAATTTTAAAAAGTTACAAAATAGTCATTAAATTATTTGAAAATTTTTATTTAAGTCATTGGGTTGTTAAAATCACTTTTCTATGACGTTCTACTGCTTGCACTAATTGAAATTTCTCCTTTCCATTATTTTTTACAGTTCAATTTTTTTTATGAAACAACTTTGAACGTCACAAAATTGTGAACTGAATCTAAACAACTTTTTTCTCTGATCTCTGACACTAACTGTTAGATCGACTTGGATCTAAAGTATGTACGTTTACTCGTCGATGGGTATTGATCCACCGTATTGATCGTTGCTTGGAGCTTCCTAGCCATACTTTTAAAAAAAATCTTAATAGTCAAGTGACTTAAATAAAAATTTTCGAATAGTTCAATGATCATTTTATAACTCTCTGAAATTGAGTGATTAAAACGTAAACTTACTAATAATCTAGTGACTTTAAGTGCAGTTTACCCTTTATTGTTTTTTAAGTAGAGGTGTTATTTATGGGCCGAGTTATACCCAATTCAAGTCGGGCTTAAACATTATAATAACATAATTTATTTTTGTTCAGACTTTGTCCAATTCGATATATGAGCTAAAAATATTGCTCAAATTTCATCTATATTTGTAAAAAAAAAAAAATAGCTAGACCAAACTCCTTTTATGATCACCCATATTTTTTTCTAAATATTTAAATTATATTTAATATTTAATATTTGGTTAAAATATGCCATAACTCCATACTCTTTACAATTTTGAAATTTAAACCTTTTACTTTTATTTTTAATAATTTAGTCCCTCTAAATTTAATATTTCAAAATTCAGGTCTAATTATTAATACTATTAAAATTATTTTGTTAAATTCAAATTTATTATAACGTTATTTTTGTAGTTGCATGGCTACTAAGTAAGTTCTTTTTTTAATTTTAAAATGCCACATCAATAAATTTAACAAAAAAAAACAATATTAACAACTAGACCTGAATTTTAAATTTTAAAAAATAGAGAGACAATATTCTTAAAAATAAAATTACAATAACTAAATTCTAAATTTGTGAAAAAATATATAAATTTATTACATAATTTAACCTAAATAAATTTATATATCTTTCATTTATTAAAACTTTATATATATCTTATATTTTTTAATATTTATATTATAGTATTATATATTATTATAAATTTAGTTTTTATATGTTGTAAGTTATATATACAACTATATAACATAGTATATATTATAAACATAAAAAATGAATTAAGTCGAATCAAACTTGAGTTTTAAATGTTTAAGTTCAAGCTCAAATTCGATTCGTATTTTAAATAGCTTAATTTTTATGTTCAAACTTATTTTTCGAGCTTAATATTTTTATCTAAATTCATTCCAATTAAATCTCTGATTTTTAATTAATAAAATGAAAAATCCCATTTAGGAAATGTCAATTTAGTCACCTCCTTTTTTCCATAGTCCACACGCCATGATGTATGTTTGCACGTTACACGGTGAACTTACTCATCTTTTCCTGTTTTCAACCAGTTCCAGCTCAAATTCCGCTATTAATTATTAATAGAAAGTAAGTGACAACTCTTTTTTATTTTGGTTAAAATATGAAAGAAGTCCTTATACTCTTATTAAATTTAAAATTTAGTACTTATATTTTTATTTTTAAACTAAGGGAAAGCCAATTAACTTTTTTTTTACAAGTGGTAAGAGTGGAAATTGTTTAGGGATTAAATTTAATATTGACGTGGATTGAAGACTTGACCACAAGTCCTTTTTCATTTTACTTGTGGTTGAATTTAAGGTTTTTAGAACCGAATCGATTAGATCACTTGTTCTCGATCCAATCAGTTTTGTTCAGTTCAATTGAATAAATTATTAAAAATTATAAAAATTAAAAAAAAAAGAGAGAAAATCAGTTTAATTATTGGTTCAACCGATTTGAGTGTCAATCGATCTAACCCCTTATTTTGAACTAGGGATGACAATTCAAATATCCACAAACATTCGACTTGAATTTCATATTTGGATATTAAAATTATCATCCATTGCAGATACATATAAACCCCCTTAAATATTCATTATCTAAATCCGTATTTTTATAATTAGGGATTCAAGTTCGAATCAGATATCCAAATCTATCGGTTAGAAAATAAATGGTTCCAACAAAATTTTAACCCAAGACCTCTTATATATATAAGGCTAAGCTTTATCACTACCTTTAACATTTATTACAATTTACGCAAATAAGTGACATACATGATAAAATATTGTCTAAAAATAAATATAATAATTAATAATAAAATTAAATGTAATATTTTTTTATTAGAAGAAGATATATTCTTTAACATTTATTTTCTTAAATCTTATTTAGCTGTTCTTGAATCATTTTTTTTTCTATTCGTAAACCTAAACAATGAGATGGAATTATCAGAATCCTTAAATTTGAAAAAATAATTAATATTTATATAATTAATATAAATATTATAATATGAATTTATTTTATAATGTGAGATGTAATTATATTTAGTACATATTATATTACAAAAAGAAAAGCATACATACACGTTTAACTGCATATAATATATAAATTGTTATATATAAATAAATTATGAATGTATAATAATTATACAATAATAATATTATAATGTGCATTCTTTTATTAATGATATGCAACCAGAACCTTCAATATTTAACTAATTTTATAGTAGATTGTAAAATATATAATTAACATTATATAATTAAGGTAGATTATTAATTATACGTATCCTTATATATAACTATGTTATTATAATGTACATCCTTATATTAATGATACGTAAACTTAAACCCTGAATATATATGTTAGCTTTGATGTCTCAAACTTTTAATACAACAACATTTAAGACAAATTTTATTTCTTTTATATGTCCTAAATCATTTGGTGAAAATATGATTGAAAATTTTATCAAAGCATTTTCAAAGACTTGCAAAATACTAAAAAATATGTTTTAAATGCGTTTTAATTTATCTAAATATTTTTTGGTTAATACCAAAGTGTTTTAAGATGTTTGAAATATTTTTAAGGGACTTTGGTACGCAAGTCTCGAGGCATACGACTATATGTCTTGAGACATGAAAACTTCGAAGCAAAAATTTGCTTCAGGAGTTATCTATCTTGAGGCATTGTACAATAATTATCTCTATGAAGCATCCAAAAAGTTAGGGGGTTAGAATTCTCGGAATATTTAAGAATTAAAAATTAGCATTATTTGTTAGAAACCTAGTAGGAAGTCTTGAGAAATTTAGGTTCAAGTTTTATAAATTTTTTTTTTAACTCTTTAAAATTTTCTGCACATGTAGCCTAATGGTCAAAGTTTTTTTGAGTTTCCCTCGTATTCTAGGTTCTACCTATGCCACTCTAAATTAATTTTTGATGATTTTTAGGCCAATTCTTCATCTACTCAACTTTTAAGTCCTTCCCCGGTTCTACTAAAATTCCCTATATGTTATTTTATTAAATTGAAAACCTAACTCTCTCTCTCTATCCTAGTCTTCTCTCATTATTCTCCATCTCAAAACTCTTTTAAAACCCTTGCGTTTTACTGAAAAATATTCCTAAAGCTTTTGAAAATTCAATCAAGTCCTCACCAATTTTTCTTCTCCAAGTTATTGAAACTCGAGTCATTAGATTGTTGAAATTCTATCAAGATCGACCCCTTGCAGGTGTTTGGAACAAACTTGAGCATGGGATAGTCACCTAAGGTCTCAGAAAAGTCAAGTGTGTGTTCTTTTACGATAAATCAAGTCAAATTTTGAAACTTCCCTATCACACACGGCCTACCAAACGGGCGTGTGACTTACCCGTGTGGATCACACGGTTGTTTTCCCCTGTTATCCCTTGCATTCACGCTTTGCACACGACCTGGGCACACAGCTGTATGGCCCCTGCACCTTTACCCTTCGTATCGAACACGGCTTGTGCCTACACACACAGGCTGGACACATGACCATGTGGCCCCTAAAACTTAAAAAACACAGTTTTACCATATCTTTTATTATTTCATGCAAATCAGTCCTTGGGTAGATTTTTAATGGCATCTAGAGAACTAGATTATAGTCATGAACTAGGAATAGAATGAGTGAATACATGAATTTATGATTTAATTGCTTATGATTGATGGCATAAACCCGTGAATGATTTAATGGTTGTTATTATGATATAATTTCTTATGATTGTTTGATTTAATTCGCGAATGATTATATATATTTATTACTACTATAAATGTTGAATAAATGTTTCACATGTTTTAACGATTGATTCATGAATTGCTTGTTCTTGCGTTGAAGATAGAATGTTGACAATGATATTGAATGATTGCATTGCATGTGCAAGTGGGACGTTATGGTAAGGAGGAAGATCTGACATAAGCCATCATTGCCGGAAAACTCGGGATGACTAAATTGGTGTATTTGGAGGAGGAGTTTTGGGGATCCCCTATTGTAATATGTAGCAGTTGGGGGTAGGACTATTGAGTGATACAACAGATTGTTCATTGTATGACATATTGTGCACATTCATGAAAAGTTTATGTTAATTTTAAATTGATGTTCACTTGCATAAAATAGGTTTAGTATTCAAAATTAATTTGTAAAAAGACCGAGCCACCTAGGTGGCAAATGTGATCTCTCCGACTCAAGTCTACTGCCTAGGCCGGGTTGGGGAGGTTACACTCGAGACATGGCCTGCCAACGGCTATATAATAGCTATTTTTCAGCCTTGTCTCAAGACATCTTGCTAGGTCTCAAGACATGATGTGCAGGGACAATTTAAGATTAACATAAATTAATGCTTCCAATGGCTAGATTTCATCCCCAACAACCATAAACGTCCACAAACTTGTTCCTTGGTATAAATACACTTCAAGACTCAAGAGAGAGATATCCAAGCATAAAGATCAAGAGAAAAATATTCAAATATTTATTATTTCATTTCTCTTGTAAATATTCTCTAGGTGCTTAGTGTCAAATATTTTATCATTTACATATATTTGTTTTGAAAGCTTAATTTTTGTAAGCACACACCTTGTAGAGGTCTCTTTGTTTACTCTTTTTCATTTCACCAATTGTAAATTGGGATGGTTTTAGTTTAGCTACAAAAACTAGGAAAGGTTTTAGTTAAGCCATAAAAACTAAGGTAATGTTCTATCTTAGCCTTGTGAAAAATATAAGGATTGTAAAGATTATACATTTTCCTTAAAAGGTAATAATTCAAGTATGGTGAATCGGTAAATTCTTGGTTGAGGTACACCAAGGTAGTAGAGGTAGGCAATTGGAGCCGAACCATTATTAATCGATTTGTCCTAGCTATTCTTAGCATATCATGCTTTTTATCATCATTCGATGCTACATTTAGAATTACATACTAACATTTAATAACATGTGTTCATGCATTTACTCTCATCAATTTCACATATACAATTAATTAGAGTGAGCTAACAAAAGTTTTACATATACGGTATCTTCATGAGAATTAACTGACCTAGTTCGGTTAAACATATATACAGGTTCACAAGTAGGGTTCACACTTAATGGTTCACACATTTTAAGGTTCTCATGTTAACAAATAAATGGCTCACATAATGAAACACATGGATTCGCATATTATTACTAGGGTTAGCATAAATATACTAAGAGTTAGCCTAATAAATCCTATATGTTTTAACACATGGGTTCGCAATCAGGGTTTGCATGCAAGGGTTTGTGTACTATAGGGGTTCACATAAAGGGGCTCTCACAGAAGGGGTCACAAATAGGAGCTCGCACTAAAGGCTTGCCTATAAGGTTTCACATGCAAGGGGTTCGCCTATAGGTGTTCGCATACAAGGGGTTGACATGCATGAGGTCGCCTATTTGGGGGTTCGCATAAGTATTAGGCTCACATGTATATAGTGTTCACATATTTTATCATGTAGGGTTCCCATAATAAACAAGTACGTTTTGCATAACTAAACATGTACAGTCTGCATACTATACAGGGTTCGCTCGTCCTATGTAGCTCTCACATGCCCAGGGTTCGCATATCCTATGTAACTCGCATACTATCCAAGGTTCAGATACAGATTCGTATGCATAGGTTACATACATACAATAATTTAAATAAGAAATATTACTTTACACTAATTACTACAGTTAAAAATTAATAATAAAATATTAAACACGTAAAATTACATGCAATGCATATGACACTAAAAGCTAGTGTATATATATATAAGCACAAGTTAATTTAGAAAAACTTTTGAACCGACGAGAATACCCTTTATTTTCTACCATATTACTAAATTGACATTTTGAAATATTTATAATTTAATTTAAAAATATTACTTATAACTCTATTTAAAAATAAATTGTGATAATTTTATTAACTTTAGAATAGAGTTATAATTTGAATAAAACTCTAAACATACTCATTATCAAAAAGACAAAATAATTAATAATTAAGGTTAAAATATTATTGTTTTAAAAGTTTTGAATTATTTTTATTTTTTATAAACAAACTTTAACTTAATAAAAAAAAGTTATAACTTAAATAGAAGTCTAAATATATAAAGAGAGATTGATTTTATCTTTTAGTTGTTACTTAATTAGTGTTAGAGATTCAATTAAAATTTAAGTCTAGATCTATAAATAGCATCCATTAGTAACATCTAAGAAAAATAATCAATAAAAAGAATGAAAATTATTAGCATTAATAAGCTAAAATATCTCAAAAGGAAATATCCGAATGATATATAAGATCATTTTAATTGGTGATGGCATTATACAATATTATGCTATTAAAAAAATTGATAAGTTGTTTATTCCGTGAGAAGCAAGTATCCATTTATACTTTTTTTTACCTTATTATTATTATTATTATACATGAAGTTGTAAATAGAGAGGTTTTTAAAAATATATATATATCTTTCGTATTTATCATGAATCATTATTATAATTGATGCATGTTGTTTTACTTTTTTTTAATTTAATATTACAATTTATTTTCTAATATAATTCTAATTTTCTATATTTTTTCAACTTTCTATTTATAGAATATTATTTATTTTTAATTTATAAAAAATAAATGTGCTATTCACTGCAATGTAGGTGAGAAAGAAATCTAGAGTTTGAAAAAACTTTTGAATTGATAGTCACATCCGTTATTGTTAATTATATTACTAAATTGACATTAGAATAATAATTTATTAATATTATTAAGTGATAATAATAAAATTAATATTAATTAATTTGATTGTATCTTTTAAAAATTCTACTTAAAAAATAACATAATATATTATTAATTAATAAATTTATAAAATCATTGAATATAATTGGATAAATTTTAAAAAATATAAATATAAAATTTTGATTAAATAAATATATATTTATGTATAAATATGATGTTGTTTTAAATATGTTAATTAATAATGTTAAAATTATTTTTTATAATTAATAAAAATTAAGGTGTGAGATTAGCGTTATATATATATAAGATAATATTAATATATTAGTATAAATTTATTTATTTATTCTTAATTTATATATCAAAGTTGAAAAGAAAATAAATATTTTATAATTAAATTAAATAATATTTTTTTATAAATAATAATTCATTTAATCAAATCAGTTCAATTCAACACAAATCCTAACTCAACAAAGAGTATATCTTAAATTTGTTTGAGAAATTAAAATAAAGAAAATCGATCAATTAAAAATTAGTATTTTGTATTATATATACTTCTCATACTTTTTAAATATATAAATAATATAATATAAAAATAATTATAATTAATTTATTAATAATGTTTTCATTATCAATGTAATGGTTATTATCACTCAATTAAACTTTGGATTCATGTTAAATTACACTTATTAATTTAGATTAATTATCAATTAATTAATATTATAGTTATATACCAATTAAAACTAATACTTAATTAGCATTATAAATATATGCAATTGCAAGACATTTTCATTCAAAATAACATCTAAAAAATTCTTGGAAAAATAATATTTTAACATTATTTAATAGGTTTTATTTTCATCATAAAAAAAATATGATTTTCGTTATTATTTGTGTAACAACCCGATTTTCGTCGGTGTCGAAAAAGTCAGATTCGAAACCGAATTTATTAAACTGAGTTGTCCAACGATTTTTACTAAGCAGTTGCAAAGCAAGTATGAAATTGAAAATAAATTATTTAATAATTAAATTAGAAATAAAATTATTTAATAATTAATTAAATAGAATTAATTAGTAATTAAATTCATGAATTAAATTGTTGAGGAAGCATGAAATGAAGGAATAATTAGATAGGGACCTAAGTGGAAATTCGTCTTGGCCTTAAGTGGTAATTAAACCACTATTAAATATATACTTGATGGATGAATCCATTTTCATCCATGGGTTCCACTAAGTGAAATGAAATCATAGCCATTAAAATTTTATTAATTAAGGTTTTATTTAATCTAATAAAACTATGTATATATAAAAATGGGCGAGAGATGAAAATTTTAGTCATTCTCGTCATCTTTTCCCATCACCGAAAAACAAAGAAGAAAGAAAGGAAAAAAATTGTGGTTTTCTTCTTCCACGGTCGTTTATCATCTAAGAAAAATAGGTAAGTTTTGAAGTAATTTTTTGTTAAATTTTTAAGCTAAATGCTAGATTTTCATTGCCCATTAAGTAGATTTTTCAATTAAGATAGATAAGTTAACTTGCCATTGTTGAAGCTTAAGAAAATTTAGGTTTTGAGAGTTGACTTCATGCATGTGTGATGTTGGGCTGAACCATGGTTGAATCATGTTAGTAATATGTTATGAGCTCGATTGTTAACAGGAAAAGACTTAAATAAAATAAGCCAAAATTAATTGAAACGGGGAGTTTTTGGGGTATTAGTGAAACGGGGCGTTTTGGTTGTAACCGAATTATGTCAACGTCTTTTGTTTGTTTTGTCCCTTAAAAATATGCATGTATTGCATGGCAGAGGTTATCGAAAATACTGAAGAAATTTTCAACAGAATTCTCTTATCTTTTCTTTTCTCCTTCTTCCCAAATTCTCTATTCGATTTTCTATCCCTTATCAAAGGTATCAGAGCTTACGATCTTGTTCATGGCGAGCGACGGAGTTTTTACGAGGATGCAGAAGGAGCTTGCTAGCGTTCAGCAGGACGTGTCCAAGTTGCAAGCCGAACTGGGGCGTTTAGAAGCTAAATTGGAGACTCAGATGGACACAAAGTTTCAGGAGTTTCGCAACGAAATCCGTACTGATTTGCAGACTCTTTTGGAGCAATATCTCGGCCAGCCCAAGCTTGGCCCTACGGTGTCGGTGAATGAGGACAAAGGGAAGGGAGTGTTGGGGGCACCCCTTGGGTTTCCTGCTAAAGAGTTGGGTGGAGGATCGAATCTCGTAGATGGGACTAGTTTTCATCGGGAAACTACTTCTCACATACTGGAGAAATCGGAGATGGTTCGCCGTCATCTCGAGTGTCCCAATTTTGATGGTTCTGATTTTCGTGGATGGCTCACTAAGCTGGAGCAATACTTTGAGGCTGAAGGAACATTGGATTCTGATAGAGTCCGTGTCGTAATGTTGCATCTGGAGGGCAGAGCGTTGGAATGGCACCATTTCTTTTCTCAGCGGAACGGTGGCTTGAATGTGCTAACATGGCCGTCCTATCTGAAGAGTCTACAAGATCGGTTCGGATTTGGGCAGTTCGGGAATCCAATGAGAGAGCTGGTCAATCTAAAGCAACAAGGTACGGTTGAGCAATATCAGGATATGTTTGTAGGGCTGTTAAATCAACTGCATCTTCCTGAAACTTACGCTCTGAGTATCTTTATTAGTAATCTGAAAGCGGAAATAGGTCATTATCTAGATTTGTTTGAGCCTCTCACACTGATGGAAGCTTTTCAGTTAGCTCGGAAAATAGAGGTTCTTATTGCTAATTCGGGGAAAGGGTACACTGATTTGGGGGTTAGTTCACCTAGAACTATACCTACTACTTCATTTGTTTCAAGGCACTCTTCTTCTGCTACGAGGACTCCAACGGGAACACAATCCAGCAGCAATGCTTCATCTATCAAAAGAAGATCCAAAACCATTTCTCCAGCGCTGATGGCTGAAAGAAAAAAAAAAGGCCTCTGTTTCTGGTGCGGAGCCAAATATCATATGGGCCATAAGTGTGTGAAATCTCAGCTGTATCAGTTTTTGTTAGAACCACTCTCAGAGGGTGAAGCCGATGAATTCCAGGAGTGTTCTGAGAAGCTAGAGGAGATTGGCACTGAAGAAGAGAGTCTCAAATCCCCTATCATTTCATTACATGCCTTGAATGGACTACAAGGGCATAACACGATGAGGGTGGCTGCGCGTGTGGGGTCGTGTGTAGTTGTCATCTTAGTTGATTCTGGAAGCACCCATAATTTTATTGATGCACGCTTGGTTAATCGATTGTCGTTACCAGTCATTCACCAAGAGAAACTAAAAGTGTCCGTAGCAAATGGTAGTCACCTATTTACGATAGGGTTGTGTCAAGGAGTTGTTTGGGAAGTACAAAGTCACAAGTTCGAAACAAACTTTATGGTTTTATCATTAAAGGGATGCGATGTGGTTCTGGGGGTACAGTGGTTGCTAGCTCTGGGGGACATCATATGGAACTTTAGCTCCTTAACGATGCAATTCCAAATCAATGGTGAATCTTGCAGTATTCAAGGCATTGTTCCTGGTGCTCTGGCAACTCGAACCAATGATTCCAAGGCTTTTGCGATAATGGGGCAGTCACTGGGTCCGTATACGGCAATTCTGAGTTCACCAGCTCAAGTGCTACTTTTGTCCATGGGGGTCGACGATACGGAGGGCCAACTCCAAACATTGCTGAGGGAATTCGATGATGTCTTTCAAGTTCCTAAGGGTTTACCCCCTCGAAGGGTTCACGATCACAAAATTCCTTTAAGAGATGAGGGTGTTGTAGTCAAACTCCGGCCCTATCGTCATCCGGCTTTCCAGAAGACTAAAATGGAGAGGCTGATTCAGGAGATGCTTCAAGCAGGGATAATTTAGGACAGCACCAGCTCGTTTGCATCCCCCATTGTTATGGTGAAAAAGAAGGACGGGAGTTGGAGGCTGTGCATCGATTATAGACAACTCAACCAACATACGATCAAGGATAAATTCCCTATTCCAGTCATTGAGGAGCTACTGGACGAGTTAGGGGAAGCTCGAGTCTTTTCTAAGTTGGATTTACGAGCTGGATATCATCAAATCTGCATGTGGGAACCCGATATGCACAAGACAACGTTTAGAACTCACGAGGGGCACTACGAATTTCTCGTTATGCCATTCGGCCTCACTAATGCCCCCTCAAGTTTTTAGGCCCTCATGAACTCGGTCTTTAAGCCATGGTTGCGAAAATTTGTGCTGGTCTTCTTCGATGACATTCTCGTCTATTCCACTTCATGGCTTGAGCATATACAACACTTGAGGTCAGTCCTTCTTACCCTTAGAGAAAATCAATTATATGCTAAGAGAACAAAGTGTTGTTTTGGATCACCCCAAATACAATATTTGGGACATGTTCTACACGCTGGTACTGTTGCTATGGATCCTGCTAAGATAGAATTTGTCTCTTCATGGCCCATTCCTAAATCGATTAAGGAGCTACGCAGCTTCCTAGGTCTCACTGGCTACTACAGACGGTTTATTAAGCGATATGGGGTGGTTGCAAAACCCCTAACAGATTTACTGAAGAAAAATGGTTGGTGTTGGTCCGAACAAGCTACTGAAGCTTTCTTAGCACTCAAAACAGCGTTATGTTCCGCTCCTGTGTTGATGCTTCCTAATTTCCAGTTAGAATTCACTGTAGACACATATGCCAGTGGGTTTGGGGTCGGCGCGGTTCTACAACAGCAGGGAAGACCGTTAGCTTTCTTTAGTAAGGCTCTTGGACTACGACACCAGGCCCCTATCAATATATGAAAAAGAGATGCTGGTTGTTCTACTGGCCGTACGGAAGTGGCACTCTTACTTGATTAGCCGGCATTTTAAAATACGAATAGATCACCACAGCTTAAGGTTTCTATCAAATCAGGTCGCTGTTACCCCATTCCAACAACGATGGGTAGCCAAAATGTTGGGATATGATTTTGAGATTGTGTATCGACGAGGAATCAACAACATGGTAGCTGATGCTCTCTCGCGTCAACCTCAGTTAGAACACGGTCAACACTTTTAGAAGTCAGCCAGTACAGTTATTTCCAGTCTGTTGGAACGGGTGCAACAATCCTATGTGTTGGATGACAAATTGCAAGGGATTATTCAGAATATGCAACTTCAACAGAACCAGGACCCGAGGTACTCCTGGGATGGCCGATTTCTATTTCGTAGAGGGAAGATTGTGACGGGCAGAGTCCCACAACTACGACAAGAGTTGTTTATTCATTTTCATGCAAGTGCGATCGGGGGTCATTCGGGGGTACATGCCACTAGAAAACGACTCTCAAGTCTGTTATATTGGAAGGGTTTGACCACGGATGTTAGAAAATAGATTCGCGAATGCGCCATTTGTCAACAATGTAAAGGCAAAACGGTAGCTTCTCCGGGGTTATTACAGCCACTACCGATTCCTAATCGAGCTTGGTCAGTGATAAGTATGGATTTCATCGAAGGTCTACCAATGTCCAACAAAAAGAACTCTATTCTGGTGATTGTAGATCATCTCACCAAATACAGCCATTTCCTCGCCCTGTCTCATCCTTATACGGCCAAGGAGGTAGCTCATGAATTCTTGACAAATGTATATAAGCTCCACGGGATGCCTGAGACCATTATCTCGGACCGTGACAAAATCTTTATCAGTAGCTTTTGGCAAGAACTCTTCCGACAGTCTGGTACTAAGCTCCTGTTATCCACAGCATACCACCCTCAGACAGATGGTCAGACTGAAGTCTTAAACAGATGCCTTGAAAGCTACTTACGTTGTATGACAGGAGAAGCTCCTGCACGTTGGTTCCACTGGTTGGCCCTTGCTGAATGGTGGTATAATTCCTCCTTTCACTCTGCAATTCAACTCACGCCGTACGAGGCCTTGTATGGTCAACCTCCTCCAACTCATATGCCATACTTAGCTGGAGCTTCATCAGTAGCAGGGGTTGACCGTAGTCTACAAGCTCGAGAGGCGGCCAGGAACTTGCTTCAATTTTGCCTTAAGAAGGCTCAGACTTGCATGAAAACTGTTGCCGACAAACATAGATCAGAAAGAAGTTTCCAAATTGGGGACTTGGTTTACCTGAAGTTACAGCCTTATCGTCAACAGTCTCTTCGCAGGGTTATCAGTCAGAAACTAGCTCCAAAATTTTTTGGACCTTTTCCTATTATTGGGAAAGTAAGGGCAGTAACATATACCCTTCAACTTCCCCCAAACTCTCGGATCCATCCAACCTTCCACGTATCACAACTAAAGAAACATGTAGGGTCAGTTCCGACTCAATCTCAGTTACCACTCGTGGATGATCAAGGTGCCTTGCCAAAAGAACCCATTCGTATCTTAGACAGAAGAATGGTTAAGAAAGGGAATCAAGCAATGACAGAGGTGTTGATTGAATGGTCAAACACTTTTCCGGAGGACGCTACCTGGGAATCACTTCCAGCAATCCAATCCAAGTTTCCTCACTTTCATCATTGAGGACAAGGATGTGTGGGAGGGAGTATTGTTATGAGCTCGATTGTTAACAGGAAAAGACTTAAATAAAATAAGCCAGAATTAATTGAAACGGGGAGTTTTTGGGGTATTAGTGAAACGGGGCGTTTTGGTTGTAACTGAATTATGTCCACGTCTTTTGTTTGTTTTTTCCCTTTAAAATATGCATGTATTGCATGGCAGAGGTTATCGAAAATACTTAAGAAATTTTCAACAGAATTCTCTTATCTTTTCTTTTCTCCTTCTTTCCAAATTCTCTACTCGATTTTCTATCCCTTATCATAATATAATGGAAATTGTTAAATCATTAGGGACTCATTTGTAAGAAACAAAAGCTTTGGAAATAGATGTTATAAATTGATCATTCGAGGTTCCTTGAGAATAAATACGAAATCGGGTTACAGCTCGATCGACTAAATATTGAGATATCGAGATACGAGCATTTCGGATATAAAGATTTAAAAGGGACTTATTTGTAAAGTATGTAACTATGCTTAGCTTTGGTTATGTTTTAGTGAATCTAATACTATTTCGTATGAATAATTGAAAGTAGTTGAGAGAAGGTCGGATTTTCGAGGGTTAAAGGCGACAATGTGCGTCGAATAGCAAAATTGGTTTGTGCTAGCATAATTTCATTTTATTACATATAAATTTTAAGTAATTAGCTTATTCAAATATAAATCATAAATAATAGAATGAGTATTGAAATATCATGAATATATATGCATGAGTATATATTCTATGTTATAATGAAAAACTATGGAAAGTTGGACAATAATATGAATGTTTGATGTAAATATATTATAATACATGAATGACATGTGAATGAATGAAAATGTAATAGATGTAATATGAAAGGTTATGTAATGATTAGTATTATGTGAACTATTTCTTGGTAATATTGTAGATGCCCTATTAAACGATCTTCGATAGAGTCGCGTATAGTTGGCATGTCATAAGATTAGTTATATTGTGATTTCTTTGGTTTATACTAATGAGGCGCGGAGCTCATATTACTTTGGACATACCGATGAAGTGCGGAGTACACATTACTTCGGTTTATACCGATGAGGCGTGAAACGCATATTACTTTGGACATACCAATGATGCATTAGGTGCAATTTTTATTGGTTTGATGATAAGATGATCTATGTACCCGTCTTGAGTTTGTGATCAGTTGATAAGGGTTGTAAACTATTTTACATGTGATTGATTATTTTAATTGATATTGGAAAAATGAATAAATCATGTCGATTTGATGAATTGAATGCAATGAATAATAGCATGTGAAAGACCATGCGGATTGAGTGGAATGAGCCTTGAGGGACAATAATGTTATGAAACGAGTTAAGCTACTCGGTTTGGTGTAACTGAGATATGGATATTGATTTGAAAATATCAAAAGTTATAAATAATATTGAGATAGTATGGATGTTATGATTTGTTTCAATGTAAATTCTAACTTTGATAATGCAAAAAAAATTCAAAAAAAAGTTGTTAAAATTTAATAAATTTAAAAAAAAATTGTAAAAATTAAATTATATATATTTAATTCAAAAATGAAATATACGTAAACTGCTATACAAGTATCATTATAATTTTAATAGTTCAATCAGTTTTTTCATAAGAAAAAATAAAGAAAAACTAACTTTATTATCTTACATTTATTTTTTTTAAAAGATAAAATTATTTTAATATAGAGTAATATATAAATTATTTATAGAGTTTAATATGGAGAATACCATGGATTATAGAGTTTTTTTTTTTTTTTTGGTTCAATAGATTATAGAATTTAGTACGTGATATAGCAATAGTCCTTAACATTGCTTGGGTGTTGGCATATTGGCTCCTACTGTATGTAGTAGCAGAGGCAAGCATTGTCTATATTGTTGGCCTTGTTAACCTAGTTGATTTGTCTGCCACTATTATACACCTTCCCACACAATTATATGTACATACATATATATATATACACTCCTATATAAAGTTGTAAAGTTGAGGGAGAAAACTGAAAAGGATATGGAGTTGAGAGAGGGGTAGAAGAAAGAGTATATAAGGGGAACATTTATATGTACTCTTATTGGTAGGTTTATCATTCAAAGTGGTGTTTTGTTAAGTTGATTACATGACTTGACGTGATGCTAGGGGAAATTTAAAAAATAAATTAGAAGGGCTGTAATTAAATTATAAAATTTTGATAGGTAAAAATATTATAATTTCATCATTTTTGAAGGGACTAAACAATTTTTTTTTTCGTTTTGAGGTTAATAAAATTTTATCAAATATTAATTTATAATTTCATCACTAATGAAGGATTGAATTACAATTTTTCCATTTTAGAGGTTAATGATCTTACATGTCCCTTTAAATTTACCTTTGACATAATGAAGTTATAGGGTATGTTAATGATAAGCGACAACAATCATATCAAAATAGTTGAGCTTGGCGTAAACTTGATTCTAGGTGGGGCATGAAGGTTCCTCGGCAAGGTTTCCTTATTTGGTGGAGGTGGATTCTTAACCTATGTGTAACAAACATAAACAGCAACAAAAAGACCACAAACATAACAGTAACCACAACAACTTGCTGACTTAAATGGGACCAGTCCTACACCTCTAATACCATGAAAGATAGCAGTGAAAGTATGGAAGTCCACACTCTTGACAGTCTTTGCTAGGGGCATGGAAAATATTTTATTACATGCTAAGGTGACCATTCAATGTATGAAGACTCACTTTCTCTAAAGTAGAAAGACTACAATTGAAGGTTGTTGTCTCCTATCTAATTTGAGTTCATAGATTACCATTTGAATATATATATTATGAGTACATTGATAACCTCCATGTCCAGAACAAGTCTATAGTTAATATATTTGGCAAGTTGGTAGCCAACAAAGAAATCAAGTTCCAACAACTACTGTTTGCAGTTGCAATTACAGTTCCACTTCTGGTAATACGTTATCACATGATGTAGGTGGCAAATAGACATAAATGGAGGAAAAATAGTACTGCATTTCATAATAATTTCAACTTATGTTCTCAAGTCATCAAAAATCAAGAGAATATAATATGGAAGAAAAAAATGAGCACTGATGAAATGCTCATTTCTATATTGAAAACATAAATGCTTTCTATTTCTTCTCAGAACTGAATAAAAAAGAAGGAAATTTTACATCTGTGGTCCAAGGGGCAGCCTACTCATTAGTTGCTGGTATACTGATGTGTTGTTGGATAGATCCAAACCTGGGTCAGACATCGGTTCCATCTTTGCTTCTCCTTTTGGCAACCTGAAACCCATTTCGTTACCCTGGCGTTGATGAGGCATGTATGGATGAAGAGGCAGAACCGGCATCTTCGGTTGTCCAGGGCCTAATCCAGCCATTGCCAAATTTGCTAGGCCTGGTTGATTCATTCCAAAGGAGAAGCCGGGTGAAGGCCCCAGTTGTTGCCTTCCAGGCAGGGTAAATGGACCGAATGATGTCGGTCTAACCATGCTGTTGTGAAGTTGTGATGGCTCTGGCCTGTGGGCATGGGTTTGGACAGAAGAAGAAGCGAGGGCGGTTGCCGTGTTTGAAGTAGCAGAATTGACGTGACTGCTATTACGAGCAGCCGGAACATCATGATTATGCTTTCCTTCGTAAGTAGTAATTACTGATTTAAGGTCATGTGATGCCCTCTCCACATGCTTCCTCACGGTGCAGCCAGCACTTGTGCATTTGTAGTAACTCCTGCATTGAAACAATAGCAAACGAGCTCAGCATTATATCAGCAGTCGAGAGCAGTAAACTGAGAGGATATACAAGATAAAACAATGACGGAAGGAAAAGAAACCTTGGATTCGGATTTCCTTTCACTACTTTCTGGCCATACTTGCGCCACCGATATCCATCATCTAGGATATCTACCTCACTGGTTGTCTGGACCACAACCCTAGGCTCACGAATAGCTCGTGTGGCTCCACTCATTTCTGTTGTATAGGCTTCGATTTTCCTGGCATAAATAAAACACGAAAACATTCACATAGTGATCTCAATAGCAATATTATTCAAACATTTTATCAGATGTAAACCTTCTCTTTGATTCAGATTCATCTCCTTCACCGTCGTAACCTAACGAGACACTGCCATGTGTCCCCCGATCATCTTCATCTTCATCATTAGAGAATGTAGATGAGGCATCCACTGCATCACCTGATTCAATGTGAGTACCATTTGGGGCCGGTGCAGTGCCGTTCTCTGGACATATAGTTGCAGAAGATGTCATCTCGATGTTTTCATGCGTCCAATCATGAGTAGCAGCAACCATTGGCTTCTGTGCAGTTGCCCAAACAGGCTCACCATCTGTACCATTTTGAAGGCCAGTTTGTTCGGGGAGTTCCAGTTGCACGTCAATTAATGGGTTAGATGATCCAATGGATGATCGACGGTTAGGTGGAGGCTTGGGATGGTTGTGAGCTCCTTTGTATATTATTTCCGTTATGTGACCTTCATGAGAACGTTCGACTTTCTTCTTAACCTGACAAGTTGGATGTGTGCATTTATAGTAACTACGAGGATATTCACTCCCTTTTACTTGTTTTTGCCCATATTTCCTCCAATTATATCCATCCTCAGATGGCGCACCACCAGCCATGCAATCTCCACTGAATCTTTGATCTCCTTCTTCATCCTGGGGCTCATCAAGAGGCAATGAATGTTCAACGCTCCCACCAACGGGATCAAAGACCCTTTGGTCTGCAGAGTTGTTACTCCCCGTATCTTTTTCAGTTGATGACCTCAAGAAATCTGCCTGAAGGCTAAGCATGTTGCTGTTTTGTTGTTGCAGTTTCCTCGGGTCTACGCTTCGAGATGGCTGAGAATTCTCGGACTGAACTGAAACTTCAACGTTAGAAAAAGACTGCTGAGGAAGACTGGCCGGAGTAACCTGCAGTCGAAAGGAAAATGGGTTACGAACAAATGCGAATAACATTGTGCATTTCCGAAGAAAGACCTTTTTATTCATTAAATCTTTTTCTCTCATACTTTACTCGTCGCACCAAGGAGAAAAGAGGAATTCGATTCTGCAATGGGCTTGAAGGCAAATGATGATGCATTGATGTCTTCAAAATAGTTATCCTCACTTTTATCACGAGACTCTGGGATACAGCTCCTATCATTAACATTAGGAATGAATGAGAACTTTCCAGTAGTCGGGGATGGCTGTGCCTGCAGTGATACAACGAGAAATTCATATGCAACATAAATCCAATAAACATCAAAAGATTGATTTTAGGATTGCAAATGCCTTCAGTGGAGTATGGACATCATGGACCTGGGTGACCACAACAGTTGTTTGTTGATACCATCGATACTTTGTTCCAAAAAGCAGAATTATGATGGTACTAAAACTTTCAAGTTAAGCAAACTTACCAAGGAATTCGAAACAAAAACCGGAGAGTCCAGCAATGTTGTAGGGCTGAGACCAGGAGGTATTGTCAAGTAAGGAGAACGAATCTCGGGGTTAAGCGAAGTATCAGTAGACCTGATGTTTTCAGTATTCAACCTCGGAGCATTAAAACCAGCTCTGGCTGCCATCCTTTCCAACAAACCAGCCCGTGTACTTGATTTTTGCTCAAAAGTCGATTCATTTGACGGTTCACAACCTTGGTTAACATCCATTTTATCACTATTCTCTCCCAGAAAGAGTCCCTCACTTTTATTTTCAAGAGGAGCTTTAGACACTTGTTTTGAACCACTATCATCACCTAACATAACTGTGAAAAAGGTCCTTGGACTCTGAGTAGGAGGAATCCAATCTCCGATAATAGAAATGTTATCATCGATACCGGCCATGATAAATTCCAACCCCCTTGGCTCAAATATCGGTTCGTTTCAAAATGCAGATGGTTGAATTCCTGAAAGAAGAACAACCAAAAAACACAAATATATGCTGAAATCACAACAGGAAAAATCGCAGTTTTGGTCCCGAAATCCGGTAGCAGAGATGTAATAAGTCCTTGAACTGAAAGTGAAATTATGTGAAAAATTAGAATCTTCAAACTTCAATTCAACCAAGGCAATTCCCACTTTATAAGCATACTGTAAAAGACACTTATTTCCATGGAAAATAAAATAAAATAAAAGAGAAATTATGTAACAAGAAGATGAAGGTAAAAAAAAAAAGTGAAAAGCTTTACATTCACTCCTCAGCTTCACCAAAATGAATAAGGAATACATATATCATGAAAAGGAAATCCATAGATAAAAAAACTAGAAATGATTCCATTTTTGTTCATGTTATTACCCTTTTTCTGCTTTTGTTTTTTAACATAAGAACCCTAAATTAACCAAAAAAAAAAGGAAACAAAATATTCCAAATTTGATGAACATATCTTAAAGGAAAAGTAATCAAAATTGTTGCCCATCAAGATCTAATGATAAGGAATTTGAATCATTGCTGGGTTAAGCTAAAAAAAAAGATCCAAAAACAGCATAAAATACTTGTAAGATTTGGAAGCAAAAAAAAAAAAAAAGATCATAAAACAATTTCAAACACCAGAATTTGGCTTCAAAATTTGCAATAAACACATAACATAATGGCATTATTTCAACAAATAAATGAAGAAATAAATTGAAAAGGAAAAAGAACAAATGATTACCTGATTGATTAAAGAACCATGATGAGAGCAGGAAGAAGATAAAAACCCAAATCTTCTCTCTTCATTACAAATGGAAATTAAAAGCATCCAACTTTCTTCATCATAGTTGGAAAAAAAATTATAATTTTTTTTTCTTTTTGTTGTTGAAAATTTGTTGGGTTAGTCTAAAAATGATATGATATATGATTTAATGATGATGTTCCTTTTTTTTCCTTCTATGGAGAAAACTACAAGAGAAACAGATGCATTTACAGTATCTGTAATAATAAAATAATGATATATATTTATTCTTAATAAATAATGTGAATTTTAAATTAAAATTTAAAAAAAAAAAAAGAAAAGGAAGATGAAGAAAGAGGGAGAAAAAAAGAGATGGTATTGCAATCGTGGTGGACCCTCTCTATGAATGGAATCTTTGAAGAATGAAAAGAAATGGAAATTAATTAATTATTAATTTAAAATTAAATTATTAATTAATGCAAGGAGCATAATAATAAAAATAAAAGGAAAAAAGTTAGACAGATTATTTTTTTATTTTTTTACATTTTTTGTTTTAATTAGTTTGTAATATTCTTGTTTTTGGTTTTTTTTTTTTTAAATTCTTGTTTTCGGAGTGGGCTAAAGGGTGTATGGGTTTTTCAGCTTTGGAACAGAATAGAAAATGACTAAAATGGGCCCCGCTCCGGTGATTGGGGAAGCTCAGCCAGCCAGCTAGCCGGTTGAGAGGATGATATGGATTATGCTGTGTTGTTTGTTGCCTTAATTAGAGAGTAATTTGTTTTTCTTTTTTAATTAAATTAATTTTTTATTTATTTCTAAATCCAATAAATAAATAAATAAATAAAAACGCTGGCTGGCATTTAAATTATTATTTTAATTAATAAATACGTGCCTAACACCTGTTGCCTATAGCCTTGCAAAGTGAAGATGTTATAACCGCTTCTTTAGTGTTTCCACTTGGCAGGTGCCCCCTTAATCGTTGCCCTTTGCAAATAAAACCAAAATATATATAATATAGAAATTAAATTAAATTATTTTTTTTACAAAAATAAAAAAAGGACAATTGGATATGGATTGACAGGTAGGGTGTCGGAGCTCCCAAGGTTAGTTTAATTTAATTTAATTACAGTAAATTAATAATTAATAATAATAATAAAGGGTTAATTTCACAACATGTCTCGTAATTATTACACTATTTTAAATTAATTCACAAATTTCAGAAATTTTCATTAAATCAGGGGCGGTGTTGAGGGTATGGTAGGGGTGAGCATTCGATCGAATCGAATCAAAAAATTTCGAGTTAGTCGAGTTGACGAATCCTATTTTAGCAATCGAACTCAATTTGAAATTTTTTCGAATCGAATCGAATCAAATCAAGTCAAATCGAGTTAACGAATCCTATTATTCATATTCAATGTTGCGTTTACATGGACTGGATATTTAACCAATAAATGAAGTACAATACTATTTAACAATATAAACAATATAATGGTTTTGTCTTTTGACTTAATGGGTAAACATTTATCAAAACGACGTAATTTTATATTTTCTTATTGGGATTTTCAGATAACTCGAATTGTGTAATTCATATTCGAGTTAAACCAAAATATTTAATTTTTTGTTCAAGTTGATCCGAATAACTCGAACTATTTAATTCAAAATTTAAATTTTTTATCGAGTTCTTCGAATCGAATTGGTTGTTGACCACTAGGGTATTGGCAAACATTCGACACTCTCTCTAAAATGGGAAATCATATTTCTTATCTTTTAAAATTTATGAATTTTAAAATTAGTACATGACAATTTACATTTTAACTTTTCAAAAATAATAAATTCTTTATTTAGTCCATTAAAAATTAAAAACATATAAACTATTAAAATGGTAAATTTGCATTTTAACTCTTATAAAAATATACAATTTAATTTCAATCCCTGAAAGAATTTTCTAACTTCATCCCTATTACCAATTAGGTCATTTTGTCCAACTATCCATTAACTTATGTGTTAAATGTTTGTTTAGATATGAGGTTAGCTTATATTTTAAAGGATGACTATAAGGTATGTTATTAATGGAAAGAAAAAATCCAAGCAAAACTAAATGATAGCATGTGCCTTGTTTATTTATTTTTAAGATTTTTAAATATATTTCAAAAGTATACTTGATATTATATTTTCATAGGTAATGAATCAAATAATAGTTCATATTTGTTGATCGAGTTTTAACTCGATTAGCATGAACATTGTTGTTAATGTAGGAGAACGTAGGTTCGAGTGTGCTAAAGCACATTATCCTCCTATTTATGAGTTGGGGAGGGGTTATAGATAGTTCTAAGCATTATGTCAAAAAGAGCAGATATAATCAGAATCTATAATAACATTATTCAAAATAATTAATAATCATAATAGTCCATGTTTAAAACACAATAATCATATTTTAAACATGTTTATACTTATCACATGGAAAAGTTGGGCTAGGGGTGGTGTTAGGGAGGCTGAAAGAGCCTTGATCCCTTTAAAATGAAAAATATCACTTTTAGCCCTTTAAAATTTATAACATTTTAATTTAGTAAATGAAATATTTGTACTTTAGCCTCGAGAATATTGAAAAACTATAAACATAAAAAAATATACAACTTAATTCTGATCTCCCTAAAAAAAAATATTCTAGCTTTGCTCTTGGTCGAGTCCAACGTGTTTTTTTTATTTAAAAAAACGATTCTCTTAAATTTCAATGACATTATTATTTTTAATTATACACCATCGGATTCAAGTTACCTATGTAATAGAAATAAACATATTCTTTTAAATATATTCCATGTGATATGTAGAGGAATATTTAATGCATGAGTTGAATTTAAACTAAAAAATTGATGTAATTCATACTATACTCATACTTTAAATTTTAATAAAATTAATCTAAATAAAGGGGAAAAAAAGATGAAAAAGGGATTTTATTTAAAAAAACTATAAACATGTGGGTTTCTTTTAAAATCATTTTTAAAAGTTATATGCCCTGACTTGAAACAAATTGAATTAAGATAATGACTGGTTGATGATGAATTTGGTGTTGTTATCTCTATTAATAACAATAATTTAATGTATTATATTATATTCTATTTTATTTTAGTTAGTTATGTTTGAAATGTTATGTTTTAGTCATTTACGTTAACGTGTTGTAGTATTTTAATCACTGAACCGTTAATTACCGTTAACAGTGTAAAGGTAAGTTGACGTGAAACGTTAAATCACCATTTCAAACAATAAATTTTAGGTTAAATTATATAGTTGATCCCCATATTTTTTTCGTTTTAAGAACTTAATTATGAGATTTGAATTATGCAATGTAAAATTTAAACATTTAATTTTACTGTTTTAGCGAAATTCTCATTTAATTTTTATATCAAATTTTAATAAATATATTTCTTACGTAAACTTTTCATTTACTTTTTAAGTGCACCGTTATTCCGTTAATTAATAATTCTTTTATCAATCGAATCATAGATAAAGTGTGTAACATTTGTATTTAAGTTTTGGGCACATTTATCTCAAATTCGATCATAAAGTGATGGCTGAAAGTACTAGAACTCATATTGTATTTTTTAAAGTACTAAAACTCAGATTGTATTTTACTTCATCTATTCAAAAATAATGGGCAAATTATATTATTTATAAGAAGTACGGTGAAAATTATTGGACAGTTTATAAAAACTTTATTTTATAAATATTATATATTATAAAACTTTGATTCAATTCATTTAAAGTTTAAAATTGATTTAATTATAAAAGAAACCGAACTCATTAGCTTTAAACCTTTAAACAAGTGTAACTAAAAATGATTCGAATAAAAATGTATCTCTTGGTTTAATATTAAATTTTTTCATTCACTGTCTCTATTCACTCATATCTATTAATTTTTCAACAAATTTCTTCATTCATTTCCTCTCCTCTATATAAAGCCAAGTTAGGAGATTTCAAAACATATCATCAAAAAACTATAAATATAAAAAATTCCTTCTAAATTCATTTCTCCCGGTAATAGAGAAAGGCAATATTGTGTTTGATAGATCATTGTTGTTGTGCTACTACTGTGATCGTTTGTTGTTGTATCCTGGGAGACAGACGTCCAACGTTACTCAAAGCATCGAGGAGCGGACGAATTTGTCTTAAGGAAACTGTTTATATAGGCATCAACAAAATTCTTCTTCTAATTTTTAACTTTGTTTGATTACAAGTATTCTGTTGCGTTACTGCTACTGCATTGTATTGCATTGTCATTGTTACTGACATATTAATACTATATACAACATCAGATTTTCTTATAGGTTCCAATCAAGGTGAAGCTAGAAATTTTGTTTGGGGACTGAAATTAAGTTGTATATATTTTACGATAGAAAAAATACAATTTCACAATTTTAATAGCCTATATTTTTTTTATAAAATTTAAAGGATTAAATTAATTTTTTATCATTTTGATTTAAAATTTTATAAATTATAAATTCCTAAATGGAAATTTTTTTATTTTAGGGGGTCAGGGCCTCTGCCACTAATGTTCAATTTGGTACCTAATTTTTTCTAATTTGATACTTGAATTTTTTTTGCCCTGGTTAAATACCAAAGTTTGACTTTGATGTTCAATCTGGTAATTAAGTTTTTTTATCCTAATTAAATAATATTTTTATAAGAACAAACACGTCAAATATTCATCGAGTCGTATAAAGACATTTAATTTGAATATCAATTTAAACATTAAAATCAAACTCCCGTATCAAATCAATAAAAAAAACAAATACAATATTAAGCATTAAATCAAACTTAAATACCGAAATATATATGAATTAACAATCTAACCCCAACCGAAAAAGAAGGCCAAAAATGGGTCAAAAACACAAAGTTTGACCAAGTTTGTCTTTGGTCCCTTTTTTCCAACTATTTTTAACCTTCTATGTTGGTGTTTCCGAGGTTTCCTTATTAACAGACCGAAACCCAGTTTTGTCAGAAATGAATAAAGAAATAAAGAAGAAAAAGACTTACATTCAAATCTCTTTTATGTTATATTTACTGACCGATTGACTGACCCATGCCAATTAAGACCAAAGAACCGTATCAATCATCACATCAAAATAAAAATCCTGCTAATCATTTCATTTTACAGTTTTAATATTAATATTAATGATTGGTGCATATAACGAAAGTTGATTTTTGCCTAACATTTACTTTTTCTTCTTTTGATCATCAAATCACAGCCAAACCCTAACTTAATTTCCTACATGTTTATGGAAGCTTGTATCCTTACTTTAGATCCTAAATATAATGTAATTGAGAAGATATGGATCGGGTCATTCGATCATGCGTAAAAGTCAGTCTAAAAAATGTGAGGGTTTGAATATATAGGCTTGAAATATGAGTTTGGACAAAAAATGATGCCTATTTTTTAAACAAGTTGGGTCTTGGGTAAGCTTTTTTTTTGGCCCGACCCGGATACATGATTTTTTTTTAAAATTTGTTGGGAAACATTTGTTTTAATGTTTTTAATGTATTTGATATATTATATTTTTTAAATTTGTTTTATATAATAAAATATTTTTTTATAATTAATATGGGTCGGGCCTGGATTTAGCATCTATAATCTGAGCCGAGTGGGCAAAAAATTAGGTCCATTTTTTGGGCCGGACTGAGCCCGAGCCTATCAATAGGGCTTAAATTTTTGTTAGGGCCCAAACCGACCCATGAACAACTCTAGTCGGTGAAAGATAAAAGTGCCATAGAGTTGTTTGTATTAAGAGTTAAATTACGTATATTTGTTCTCTTTATTAAAAAATGAGTAAATTAATTACTGTATTGTCAAAAATTTCATCTATTTGTATTGTTAAAAACTAGCATGGTTGATGGAATATCAGACAATGACACGTGGTATGCCACATGTACCTCATGTTGATGTACAATAACAAATTTTTAATAGTAGAATTGAATGGAATTTTTAACAAAATGGTCTATTTGCTATTTGATCTAACGTACAATGACTAATTTCTTAATTTTTTTAGTAGAGATGACAAAATACAATTCGATTCCTAATATAAGAGAATCCCTGATACTCTTACGAATAATCAAATTGGCATTACTTTTGTCGTTAAGAAGTGCTTTTGAAAGGCAAAAGTGACACTAGGGGATGGCAAGGCCTCAGCCTTCCTAAAATTAGAAATATTATTTTTGGTACTTTAAAATTTATGAAATTTTAAGTTAGTATATGATAAAAATTATTTTTCATTGAAATTGAAGATTTTCAACATTTAATATTTAAAATGTATTTGATAATCATTTTAATTTTTATTTAATATAAAATTTTAAAAAAGGTTGAATAAGATAAATAGGCAAGTAGCTACTTATCTCTTAACGTAAAAAATATTAAGTTTATTTTATTTTATTGAAAAATTTAAATAATTTTTGTTTAAAAAATTTAAATTACCATATTTATTTTTCATCCAAAACTATCCAAAATAATATAAAATATAATATTAATAATATTAAAATAAAAATAAATAATCTTTTAAAAAACAATATTTACTTTGAGCAACATAATTATATTCAATACTTATATTTACTAATTTACCAAATAATTTTTTAATATAAATTCAATACTTACAAAGTTTAGCAGAAAAAAATATAGTACTTAATTTTTTAACACTTAAAATTTCAAATTATCAAACATACCATCGGTTTTTTAATTTTTAAAAAAATATAAATTATTAAAATAATAAAACTATATGTTTTAGCTCTCTAAAAAATATACAATTTAATTTTATCACATAAAATTTTTGTTTAGCTTTGATCTTATTGAAAAGTTCTGTCGGAAAAAAAGTGTTGCGAAAAAGGTACCTTTTTAAGTATTTGACATTGCGGCTAAAATTTGCACTAGAAAATTAAAATTTTTATTTTAGACATAATATTAGAAATGAAAAAAGAAATAAATTAAGTTAATAATATTTAAATAATTTAATATAATTACACATGAACCGGTGCAAATGGTAAATTTCTCCTTACACTCTTGAAAAATTGTAAAACATTTAAATTATGCCCTCCAAATTTTTTAATCATAAATGGTTTCAACATTCATACAAACGTAGGGTAAGGGGCGTAGCTAAGGTATTAGACATGGGCTTTGGCCCTTCTAGGTTGATGGCACAATTGCAATCCTAATCCCTTTAGGGATAAATCTCAAAATTACACAGGAATTTTGGTTCAATGTGCAATGTTATACATGAACTTTGATTTTGACCAATTTTATACGTAAAATATTAATTTAATATAATTTTCGTAAATTACTAATATAATTATTGATATAACAATTTGAGTGATTATTTTGTAACCTTTCATAATTGAGTTATCAAATTTCTTTTTACTAATAATCGGGTGACTACCAGTATAGTTTACCCAAAATTTTATTTAAATCATTTTAATATAATTTTAAAAATATTTTCTTTTAGCTTATATGTCAATCCATCGTGATACAATTCATAGCTTCCTACTAAGAGTCCCTTTGGATGGGTGTTTGCCTCTAGTACGATGCGTTTAGCTTTTTTTTTTACTCAGATTATAGTATAGCTACAATATTTAATCTCACTGCCACTATTATTTTTACATTAATCGCAAGTAAACGCACCAAGGTCCTAAATTTTCATGTAGAAAATCATAATTCATTAATTCAACCAATTAGGCATAAAATCTTGATGGATCGGATCCTACCATCTGAATTCAAGCCCATCCGACTGATTTTTAGGCATATCGGCCCAAAATATAATTAGGGCCGGAAGTTAAGGGCCGAATACCGTCGGCCGTGACAGTGGTGTGCGGACACACGTTGTCAGCAAAACTACCAGCGGGCACGGATAACTAAGGCCTTATCATCTTCCCCTTTACCCGTCGCCTTCGGCTTCGCGATCCTTTTGTCTGTTTTCTTTAGTTTTCTCTTTTTAAGGTTCTCATGGTCTGTACAATTATACTATATCAATATACAGAGCAAAGACCCAATCGATTTGAAGATCAGCTGCTTCGAAATTCAGATAATTGTTTGTGCAGCTGAGATTGATACAGTAAGTTCATTTGATTCTCTGATCTGCTGGTTGAATTTTGGTGACTTACCGTTTAGAAGTGTTACTTTATGGTTTTGCAGTTTCATTACCATATATATATATGCATATATTTATTCTTTCTGTACATAGAATTTAAGTTTCTCAGTAAAGCTGATCATTCTTTATACACAATTTGAAACATTATCCATTGGAAGTTTATTAAAGAAAAAGAAAACAAGAGATGGTGATTACATTTAATGGAAGTAATGGAAACAAATAACCTTTTAATCCTGTTGAAGGGAGGTCGACTCCCTCTTCAGGTCAAGATTTTGTTTCCCGAATTTGTATAGTGCTTGGGTGATTGAGGCAGCAGGTTCATTGGAGCGGGAGCTCCTCATCGAGATGAACTACGCACGATCACCTTTCAATGAGATGTGAGCATCCGCATTTCGGAGGTTTGAACTCATGCCCTACCATCGGCAAATGTTCACGTTTTCTATAGTAGGTGAGGCGCTTCCGATTTGTGAGCCACATTTCTTTAGTGTTTTCTGGCTCTCGTTAAAGTCGAGAGACAAAATCTTGATCTGCGAGATATTTCAAAGATTTCTATCGAAGGTGTCAGTTTTATACTTGTTTTTTAATTCTCTATGTCCGTTTTATTATCCATGTTCGGGATTCGTGATTGTTGTTTTCGAGGTTCAAACCTACATCCCCTTGAAATGCAGTGTGTTATTATTATAGGCAACACTTGTTGGTTGGTAGTGTTTTTATTTTTGTTAAGACCGGGGTTTCATTATTGAAACACATGAGATCTTGATGATATGTATATATATATATACACAGATTATTTCATTCACTTGTAACTGTATTTTGTTTGAAGATTGTCTTTGTGGCTTGTTTTTTGCTAAATATGCACCGATAATGTTGATCCTGGATGTTGCAAATAGTTAGATCTAGGAGAATCTAGAAACTAATTAGGACTTAAACCCTTCAATTGATTTTTCTCAGTTATCATCGCTTATTTCTTTGCAACATTTTGATATTGGATGAAAACATCGAAATGTTTATTGTTGAAGTTAACTAAGTCATTGGTTTAGTGGCAAAAGATCTCCATTGGTTGAAATTAGATCCTGGAATCGTCACAACATATGACCGCCTGTTCTATTATTGATGCTTTGAAAACCAAATGCTTTAACATCTGGAGTACTTCGGTGGGGTGCGTTAGGGGGGAATTATTGGAGGAGCGACTGTTAAGTTTTGAGACAACTTTACTTTCTAACTTATTCTGTAATATGCTCTATGAATGCATGGCAAAGAGTTCAAAGGATATGCTGTACTGTATGTGATTTACTTAAAGTATTTCATATGATTCATCTTTGCCTGCTTGTTTTAGCCTACAAATGAACTGAATATGCCCTGCAGGAAAACATATATGGCTGCCTTTGCAACTGCCGAGGCCTGTGATTCAAACACAGCGCTTTTGGCAAGCGGTGAACTGCGTGCTCTAGAACCGATTTTCAAGATATACGGGCAACGTCGTTCATTCTCAGGACCCATTGTAACACTCAAGGTGTTTGAGGACAATGTCCTGGTGAGGCAGCTTCTTGAAACCCGCGGTGAAGGAAGAGTTCTAGTCATAGATGGCGGGGGAAGCAAAAGGTGTGCTTTGGTCGGAGGAAACTTGGCGCAGTCGGCTCAAAACATGGGTTGGTCTGGTATCGTAGTGAACGGGTGCATTCGAGATGTGGATGAGATTAATGCATGCGATATCGGCGTCCGAGCATTGGGATCTAATCCCTTGAAATCAAATAAGAAGGCAATTGGTGAAAAGCATATCCCGATCAGCATTGCCGGAAGCTTAATCCGTGATGGCGAATGGTTGTATGCCGATAGTGACGGCATTCTTATCTCGAAAATGGAACTGTCTATCTAAAGCAGTAGTCCTTACCTTTCCGAGCCAATAAGGTGACCGATCAAGTTCTCAGACACCGGATCGTCATCATCCCAATTGTGAGTTCTTTAGTTGGATATTGATTATGAACATGATGGATTTTTTAAAATATATATATTTTTACCTTTGTTTTTTTTTATGGCAGAAAAATCTTTTTTTTCTTTCAAATTTTAATGTGAAATATGCCTTAAATTTAATTTATTGATATAATTATTATTAACAAAAAAAATCATATTTAAAACTTGATTTAAAATAGGGATCATTTATCTGATACTATAATGTAGATATTAAAAAGAATTGTTAAGATTGTTTATATATAAAATTTTAATAAATAAAAAATATATAAAATATAAAATATTAAATTATAAATAATATAAATATTTAAAAAAAGAAATAATAAGGCTGAGCTTAAAATAGGTTTCGATAACTATTTACAAACATGGGCAAATTTGAATAGAATTTTAAACCCATGTTTCAGGCCAAATTAGATTTAGACAAGTAGAAAGTGTAATTAATATCATGCTTAAACTAAATTTATCTAAACTTGATCGAACTGGCTGGACGTACAAGTTAGATCAGAATTGGCCAGGATAATAATTTGTAGAAAGGTTTTTGGACTGATTGAGTCGAGAATCGGTTGGACCAGTTCAACCAATCTAAAAAATCGAAAGAACCAATCAAAATTTAATATTTTCTTAAATTCTATTAATTTTTTTAATGATTTAGTTTAATCGAATCGTCTGGACGGTTGGTTGAGAAATTGGTGGTCTAATTAATTCGACTATTGATCCAATATTAAAAAATTTGACTTAACCTCGGCACAAAACTGACTTAACCGAACTCATGAACACCTTTGGGCTTAAACTGGGCCGTGCGAGTCACGGACATGTAAACAGTTGTAATTATAATGGAAAAGTGGGCTCACTCGTTTGTTCAGTAGTATCATATATAAATACCCAAAAGGAAAAAGAAATATAAAAATAAAAAAAGTAAATTGCAGAGACTTAAAAGAGTGCCGAAGCCGAAACCGTCGACTGGTAAAATTAAAGAGAAAACAAGAAAAGGGGTAACAATGGCGTCATCGTCGAGCAGCGGCCTCACCTTCAAGCTTCATCCGTTGGTAATCGTAAACATATCGGATCACTACACTCGTGTCAAGTCTCAGTTGAGCCTTCCTCCGTCACTCACATCCACCTCTTCCGCCGCCACCTCAAATAATAACAATAACAACAGCAACGGTGGCGAAAACAATCAAAATCCACCGCCTAGAGTCTACGGTTGCGTCATAGGTGTCCAAAGAGGTCGAACCGTTGAGATTTTCAATAGCTTCGAGCTTATTTACGATCCTTCTACACGTTCCCTCGACCGGTCCTTCCTCGAGAAGAAACAAGAGCTTTGTATAATTCTGTTGTATTCTATTCTATTCCATTGAGTCATCTATTTATTTATTTTAGTTATGGATTTAACAATGTGTTTAAATTATTATATTTTTCCAGATAAGAAGGTTTTCCCTCACTTTTATGTTCTTGGATGGTACTCTACCGGTAGCGATGCTCAGGAATCTGATATGCATTTCCATAAAGCCGTATGTTTTCTCAACCATTTTCCTCGCTTGTTAAAATTTAATTAAATGATTTTGATTTTTGAATTTCATCAGCAAGCATTGATAGAACATAGTGATTACATCCAGTATTTGCAATTACTTTATAATGATTTTTTTTTTAATTCTCATATGTAAACTATTTGTGATGGTGATCTTGTTGAATCTTCTTCTTTATGTAATGCATTTCAACACTAATGATTTTCTGTTACAGTTGATGGATATTAATGAAAGCCCTCTCTATGTGCTTCTAAATCCTGCAATCAATCCTGCCCAAAAGGATCTTCCCGTCACAATTTATGAAAGTGGTATGTAGCCTTTCTTAATTTTGAAAGATTTGTTGAGTTTAGTTGATCTGGTCTCAATCTAATTGGTTCCTTCATTATTGTTTTTTGTGCCCTATATTTGCTAATTTGATTCATTTATGTTAACTTCCCCAACCCAAAAAAGAAATCCTTATCTTGGAGTTATCAATTCATGCTCTTGACTATAAATTATTTCTGACTAATTGTGGAAATCATACTTATCTCCTATTGAAGGAAGTCCATGGACTTGATGTGTATTAGACTAAATTTCATCTCGATGAGGATACACAATGTCTTTCTCTAGTTTATGGCAATTTTGATGAACTTTATTTTTCCGGTTATTCTTTGGCAATAACAATTACTATTCTTCTTCTTCATCATCTCAACATAAAAGAGCTGCATGTCATAGATGGGGTTCCACAGCTTATTTTTGTCCGTTCAAGCTACACAATTGAGGTTCATACTTGTCGTTCTTACCTACCTGGTTTTCTTTTAATTTTCACCAATTGGGATTTGCTGAGATCGCCTTTTTTTTTGTTTTGTTGGGGGGGGGGGTGTTATAGACAGTTGAAGCAGAAAGGATCTCTGTGGATCATGTTGCCCATCTAAAGCCATCTGGAGGTTCAGCAGCAACTCAATGTAAGCTTGCTTGCTTGTAGCATTTTCTGTCAAAACTGATATTCGTATTTGATCGAAGCCCCCTTTTTTTTTTGTATTTTATGATTATCAGGGAATTGTTTATGTTTGTATGTTTTTCCTGCATCCAGTGGCTGCTCAGCTTACCGGTATACATAGCGCCATCAAGATGTTGAATAGTAGAATCAGGGTGCTTCATCAATATCTTGTTGGAATGCAAAAAGGTATTTGCCCATTCCTTGTAATTGTAGTACAAATTAAATTTAGTTGGAATTATGTTAACATTTGAAAGGTTGTTTTGACATTTCTTTAAGAAAAGAAGCATATATTTGTAGAGGCATATGAAAGCTCTAGACATAGAAAATACTTCAAAATAAGAGTATAGCTTTTCATTTTGTTATGAAGTTTTGAAGACTAGATTTGGACTTGTCCTGCATTTTTTTAAAGATATAGACGTCATCATTGATTGTCTTTATGATTATGACCAGTCATTTCTGATTTCCCATTGATGTTGGATAAATTACTTCTAGAGGATAAGCTATGACTAAGTTTCATTGGTATTTGGGCTATTGTGGATCAGGCGTCCTGAGTTAATGGTAATAGAATTTGTTCCCTGTTTCAGGTGATATTCCTTGCGAAAGTTCACTGTTAAGGCAAGTATCAAGCCTCCTCCGAAGGTTACCTGCAGTTGAATCAGAAAAATTTCAAGATGACTTTCTAATGGTGAGCCGTTTTTAGAAAAAAGGAAAAATCTTTTCGAGCTAGTAAAGTGCCGCTAACTGTAATAACAAGGTAGAGTTGTTTTCTACCTATTGTTGTGGGGGATGTTTTGATTCTTCTAGCCAATTTGTCATTATCACCTTCAAAGTGTGCCATTCTAAAATGGACCACCATCCCCTCAAGATGTTAATCCCCAAACTGAAGTACCAGTTCTTATGCGAAGAATTGGAAGACCAATTTATAACTTGAAAGCCTGTTGGACTTTCAGTCATATTATGGTGGTGGGATCTACTCAAAACTGGTGCTTTTGAAAATAAACATATTTTTTAATGTTAGGGCTAGTTTCACTTTGCTTTTGAAAACTGCGGTTTTTATCCTTTGATCACTAACAATTTTTTTTTCTGTGCAGGAATATAACGACACATTATTGATTACTTATCTTGCTATGTTCACTAACTGTTCAAGGTAAGATTATGTGTACTTTTATGAAGAAACTTGATCTTTTCCATATGCTTTTGGTGAAAGATGGAAGTGATGGGATGTTCTATTCTACTATTTTGCAGCACAATGAATGAGCTGGTCGACAAATTCAACACCACATACGATAGACACAGTCGAAGGGGTGGCCGGACTGCTTTCATCTGAGTTTTGGTAAACCTGATGACTCGTTTTGTGCATAGCACATAGGTTCCTTGCGAGATTAAAAAAAAATAGCTATGAGAATTAGATGCTTCTCACTTTTGTTTGTTATTATTCATTTCTAGTTTTTGGATTTTTGATTGGAGAGATTGGTGATGATGGTGTTTCTGTTTGCAGTGTTTTTAAACTCAGTTTGATAACGGAAGAAAGTGATATGATTTAACCGGTCAATTGGATAGCTCGTGTTGGTTGGAATTTAGTTAATTTGGATTTTAAAATTTTCGAATCATGGAACCAATGTATCTTCTGTTAGTTTTACTCAATGATGTTTAAGTCAGGCTGGATTGTTAGGTTGGACTGGAAATTAGTTGAGCTACGAGTCTGGAGAAAGTCATTAGATCGGTTGGCTTGAGAAGTACGGATCGGTTGAAATGTGTAAAAAATTGATTGAATCAGATTTTTATTTTTTCTTAAAGATTTATTTAATTGAACTGGACAAATCAATCGAACCGAATAGACCAACAAACTGATGGCCTGACCAGTTTGGTCATCGGTCCAATTCTAAAAATCTTGGTTTTTCAATTCTTAAAATAATTTTTGAGGTTCGTAACTGTGTATCTCAATAATATCGTCTTTTGGATTAGTTTGAATTACTTTTATGTTTAAGTTATTTTCAGTTTAGATGATTTTATAATTTTGAATTAGATATTTATACATTTATGATTATGGGTTTGGATTAGGATTATTATATAATCTGAAAATGAAGGACACAATGAACAGAGTGGGCGGGCCTGGTCCTGTCACTGCCAACTCTTACTTCATGGTTTACTTGCTGAGCACGCCCTCATCAAACCTAATTATCTTGGCATGTCCCTATAACCCCCCCTATCTTCCTACCTATATGTTCCTTTTCCTTCATATTTTGGTGCGAAATGCGATGCTACTATTACTTTAAATATTCAAATAATTCACCCTAAAAGAAAATAAAAACTCAAATACGAAATAATTCAGAATATTTTAAAAAATAACAAATATTGATATGATAATGGTTTTGTTTTTGTTTTATATTCTTATTATAAAATATTACTCTAACGAGGCTTGAAAAAAAATGTTTTAAAGTTTCAACTGAACCTTTTTAATAAAAAATTATTTGGTTTTTATATAATTTTTTATAAATATATATTTAATATATTGTTTTACATGTGTATCATATAATACTAAACTCTTCCAGTTGTAAAAGTATTATAGAAGTTCTTGGACTTAGAGTTGGATTATATTTTGTCACTTCTATTAAAAAAAATAAGCAAATGAATCCTTATATGTTAGATCGAACAATAAATCAGTCTTTCTATTGAAAATGATATCTGTTTTTACTGTTAAAAATCAGTTTTTGTATGTCAAGATAAAATACATGTGGTACATTTTGTGTAACTATTTTAATTAATTCGTAATTACACTAGTTTTTAGCAATAGAAATAGAGAAATTTTAAATAGAAATAATCAATTTACTTTTTAATCTAACGTGTAGAAACTAATTTATTTATTTTTTAAATAAAAGAGTAAAATACGACTCCTAATACAGAAACTTACATAATACTTTTACCTTCCCCAATTGTTATTGTTAACTCTACTACAAACATATCCGAAGATTATAATTAAAATCAAATTATTATGATTGAAATATATCCAAATAAAACTTAACTTAAATTTATACAATATCGAGACTTGAGTTTGAGACACCAACAGTCTCATAATATCAAACTTTGACATTTTAACCAGGACTATTCTTAATTTATTCTTAAATTGTGGGTATTTTTTTAATAAAGAAAAATTTATATGTATATGGAAATATATTATAAAAAGGTGAGGAAGATACCCTATCACTATATCCTTACAAAATTAATACTATATATAAGAAAGATGGAACTTTTCACAGAAGAATATCCTCATGACCTCATCGCATCTCATGCAAAAAAACCCATCATTTCCCTCTCTATATTATGTTTTTTCAACCTGCTTTGCAATGATTATTATCAGCTAAAAGAAGTAAAAAAAGAAAATAAACAACAATCTAAACATATAAAAGAACAACTTAAGCTTTTCTCCATCATTGACTTAAATTATGCTTAGTTCATCAACAGAAAAATTTTCCAACATCATTGCAAATCGAGTGAGCTGATTTGCACATTCAGCCTCGTGAGTTTGAGTGTACTTACATATTCTTTTATTTAAAAATTTCAAAAGTTTATATATAAAATAAATATTATATAAATAAAAGAAATAAGTTGACTCGTTTAAGTATGTGTGGTTATTATTTTCAGAATTAAATTGAAAAGTTCATTGGGATATCGATATAGAATAAGAGTTGATTCGTTTGGGTGCATGTAGCCTTTATTTTCAAAACTAGACCGAAAACTAATTAGGTGTATCAATTTAGAATAAAGGGTTGACTCATTTACTATGCGCAATCACTATTTTCAAAAGTGAATTGAAAATCAATGAGTTAACTTGTTTAAGTTAAAATAAATGATTAAGCTAAATTACTCATGAATTATTTTTTTATTTTTTATGTTTTAAAATAATTTATTTAATTAAATCAACTAAATCAAAACCTTCTGGGTGGATTCAACGAAAAACACCGAGGACCATAAGGGCGAGCTAAGCAAAGGAGAGGTTACGTCTAAAGAGGGAATGGAAAGATAGATGGATGGAACAGAGCCTGTCATGCGGCCATGCCCATGCGTGCAGTGCAACCAAACCCACCCCCACCCCTACCACCCCTCGTTTTAGCTCTGTGCAACAACGCCGCCTCAACACGCAAAACCTTAACTGTGCGCACACGTTCTGATACATATATAATAATATTTAAGGCGTCGTCACCCTCTTGTTACCATCTTATCACTGTCAGCTACCTAAACCCCCCCTCCCGGATACCCTTATCTCCCAACATTTGGATCCTTTCTATTTCGGATCTAATGGAGTCGAATCATAAACACAAAATATGTATATATTTCTTAAAAATATATATGATTAAATAAATATATTTTTGATGTCAACTCAAAACTTGTTTATATTTTATTAATAATATGAATATAAACTTAATTATTAATTATATTTTATTATATTTAATCTTTCAATCTATTTAATTTTAGGGTTTTATTTGATACTCTCTATTTTGGAAAGATCAAACCTATTTCATTTAAACTTTTCATAATATATATGTTTTGAGAGAATACACAATCAACTAAGACAATAACACATCTATTTATCAAAAAAATTTAAAAATTTCAAAGGAATATTATTTTGCTAATAACTATATGATTATCTGGAGCATCAAATATTAACCAGCTTTCCAACAGAAGCATAGAACCGTAGGATGACAAAAATTCATGAAATCAGCTAAAGGGAATTGGATGAAAAACGAATAAAACAACAAAGGCTACTCAACAAATGGATATATTGAGAGCAGTGATTGATTGTTTAACAAATGTTTAGCATACGAGAGTGGTCCAAAATGGAGCTCCACAGGACACGAGAGATTCCTAGCTAGGAGGAGGGGTATTTGAAACTTGCATGGGCATGAAGGAGGCAAAGTCCCAGCATAAAATCCTCTATTTTGTGAACTTTTATGGTTTTGTTGAGGGGACATAAGGCTGAAATTAAGGTAACCATGCAATCTCAAACACAACAAACAAGCATATCCCCCCTTACTTAATTCCACTAAACAAATAACCCCCTTGAAAACCTACCCATCAAAAGGAATTTTGGGGAACAAAATACTAAGGTCTATCACTCTTTCCTATACTTCAATCACAAAGAAGAAAAGACAGCATCAAATATTTAAAAAAATTTTAAAAAAAAGAGCACAAATAAAAAGAGACAAACAATCCCATATGATGGTTCAAAAGTTTGAAACTTTTTTTTCTTTCTCTCAATGGAATAAATTAAGGTATTTTTGGCAAACATTAGTGGATTTAAAGAAAGATCCCTTTTGGTTACACAATTTAATTAAAAAGCAATAAGATTTAATGCTATATAAAGACGAAAAAAGGGGGAAAAAACCCATTATGTCAATGTATTTCGTTACCCGATCCGACCCGACCTGGGTTTTTGAAGATGGAGGAACACCATGGCCTTAGCTTCCCTTGAAAGAGATGTTTCTTGCAAAAGAATTTTTCATGCAACGTATATGCTATAGCCATGCATGCATAGTGAGGGTTTTGGGATTTGATTTTAACGTCACTGTAACAGGAGCTGGGTTAAATGTATATAGCTAGCGCCATGAAGATACAGAGAAAAGGGGACGATTTTGCCAACCTAGGAAAAAACAATTGTTGACAATTTGAAGTTGATAACCCTCAGAAGGATAATGGAGTCTAAGAAGAAGCTTAGCTTGTGAATGTGCAAATGGACTCAATGGAACATTGATAAACCCTGAGCTTCTAAGGATCACTTCCCATGTCTCCAATCTCTCGTGCCGTTCTCTTCGATTCTCGCCTTCGGCCGCCACTATATCGACTATTTCCCGGCCGAACCATATTTGTTCCACCGCGAGTCTTTCTCGGCTATTAGGCGGCAACGTTGCTTCCAAAGAATCAAAGATGGCGGTGTAATAGTCCAAGGCCTCAACGAACCTTTGTAAGAAGAGTGGGTGGTTGTGGTTAGCTTCCCT